>NC_051861.1:76790823-77089432 GCF_015732765.1 Culex quinquefasciatus | reverse complement strand
CCGTTAAAATTCGTTGGTTTGGCAACGATTTCTTTTTACTTTTGCAGTTTTTTTAACAGTGCCAAATTGCCGGTGTTTAACTCTACTTTTGATTTTTGGGTTATCAAAATCTGAACATAAACTTTTCGCAGAGGATTCTCAGAATGGAATAAAGATTGGTAAAAGGCCTAAGGTGTCCAAATTTCAGCATACGTTTTACGATTTCCTCTTTTACGTCACGTTGTCATCATTAGAGATTGCTGCCTTCTGGTTGAAGACGTGAAAGTACCCGACATCAGGGACTGTCCTCTATGGGCCAACCTTTGGGCAACGTGACTATTTGCCATCATTCGCATCTGAAGAAAATTTTACGTTGTTTTCTCCTCCGTACGATCTGATGACTAAGCTGTGGATCATAGAGAAGAAGGAGGGTACGTGAATTATAGATTTGTTACTCCATTGCCTCCCTTTCCGAGCTTTGCTAATAATATGAAATTTGGGTTTACGATTACTGAGCCGGTTGTGCCGACATTTGTTTTGTTTCTTTCTTCGGGCCTCTTATTGGACCGAGGAGTAAGCCGTGAGCAATTCCGAATATGAGCGGCTATTAGGCTGAACGATGTCGTCTGTCGTGGTGAACGGATATTGTACAAGAGCCTCTCGGTGGTTTAGTTTTGTGCATGGTCATGGGTTGGCAGCACTGCCTTTTATGGCACAGGGCAGATTTTTCCTGGTTATTGAACTATTTTTGTTCTTTGCATCGCATGTTTTTCAACAATTCTTAGTTTTGATGTTCTTAAACTATATTTTCTGATTTGAGCAATTCTCTACGAAATCGGCCGATTCAGACCATCTTTACTTTCTGTATTTTTTATTTAGCTCAAACTTTGTATGGGCCTTCCTATGGCCAAAAAGCTATTTTGTGTAATTGGTTTACCCATACAAGTCTCCATACAATTTTGGCAGCTGTCCATACAAACATGGTACGTAAATATTCGTAAATCTGTAACTTTTCTAGGCATTTTTGATTGATTTTGTGTCTTCGGAAAAGTTGTAGGTATTGTTGAGGACTATTGAGAAAAAATAGGTACACGGGAAAAATATTTGCCAGTTTTTTTTATTTCCTATTTTACAAAAACTTAATTTCGCAAAATACGTTTACTTTCGTGTTTTTTATATGTTTTAGGGTGCAAGAACCCACAACTTTTGAGCCATAGCTAACAATTTTTGAAAAAATAGTAATTTTGCGAAAAATTCGAATTTCATACATATATTTTGTTGACCTTAATTATTAATGTATTGAATATACAATCGAAAAGTACTTCACAGATTTTTGATACAGGGCCCTGTTTTCAAGGTATATTCTCTAAAAGACATTGAGGATTGGACCTCTAGTTGCTGAGATACAGCGGCATAAACAAAGAAACAGGAAAACTGAAGTTTTCTAAGTCTCACCCAAAAGACCTATAATTTTCTTATGTCGATATCTCAGCAACTAATGGACAGATTTTCAATGTTAAAATATGAAACATTTGATCTCTTTGAAAACAATATTTTAGACTTTTTAAATCAAGACTAACATTTGAAAAGGGCATAACATAGAATATTTGGCCCTTCTGAAATGGTCTCTCATTGTCAATATTTAAAAAAATCGAAAAACTGCAGATATTCCGCTGAAATCCAACTTTTGATGGCTAGAAAACAGGTCCTATATAAAAAAATCTGTAAAGTACTTTTTGATTGGAAATTCAATTTTGAATTAAAAATTTTGGTCAGAAAAATTATATGTATGAAATCTGATTTTTTCCAAAAATCACGATTTTATCAAAAATTGATAACTCGGCAGCCGAACTTTTGACCATACTTCTTAATGGCTCAAAATTGCTGGTTTTGGTTCCTTAAACATATCAAAAATCTCGAAGATAAAAAATACGTATTTTGGGAAATTGAGTTTTGTGCAAAAATTAATTAAAATCGGCAATTTTTTTAACGTGTGCCTATTTTTTCTGGATATTCCTCAACAAAACCTCAACAAATTGATCAGAAAATTCTTTTTTTTTTCGAATATTTACGTACCATTTTTGTATGGACAGATGCAAAAATTGTATGGAGACTTGTATGGATGAATCAATGACACAAAATTTCTTCTTTGGTTATAGGAAGGACTTTGTGGGGGCCAAATCAAAAATACAAATATAATCCATTTCCGGTTTTGGTAGAGAATTGCTCATTTGAATTTTGTCTTTGTATTAACTAACCCTTTCAAGCTTGATGGGTCATATATGAACCAAAAATCAAAATTTACACTACCCTTAATTTTGTGTGGGGTTCATCAGTTCATCACTTTTTAGTAAAACCATCAAGGGTTCAAACGAAAAAGTGATTGAAAACCGGGTTTGAGTGTACACTAGGGTGACAATAAAAAAAATCGACATCAGAGATACCATCTGACTCGATTCCTAATGCAAAAATAAGTATCTGTGCCAATTTTGAGCCAAATCGGTTAAGGCTAAGGGGTCGCTTTTCATCGTTGAAGTTTATATGGGGAAAATCACGAAAATGTATGGGGAAAAACATCGTTTCAGTAATTTTCTGCTAGGTGGCGCAGGTCTCGCCCAAAATTTTCCAAGTGTGAGATTCTTGTAGAAAATTGAATTCCCTACAACTTTGTCGAAGGGTGCAAAATGATCCGAGTTGATCCTGATTTTTGGTGGTTTTTCTAGAAAAAAAAATATTTTCTTATATACTTCCTATATACCCCTTGTATACTTTCAAGTATATAAGCCGATTTCTTTTCATCGCATTGCAAATAACTCATCAGGATCAACTCGGATCGTCTTGCGTCCTTCTACAAAGTTGTAGGTAATTAAATTTCCTACAAGAATCTCACACTTGGACAATTTTGGGCGAGACCTACGCCACCTGCTGCAAAAATCCTGAAGCGATGTTTTTCCCCATACATTTTTGCGATTTTCCCCATATGAACTTCAACGATGAAAAGCAACCCCTTAGCCTTAACCGATTTGGCTCAAAATTGGCACAGTTACTTGTTTTTGCCTAAAGAATCGATCCAGGGGGTATCTCTTGCGATTTTCCGAAATTTTCATTTTTTCTTGTCACCCTAGTGTACACTCAACCCCCGGTGGTTGGTCTCTTTTTCTTTTGACACTTTTAGTTTGTACCAATTGATTTGACAAAGTCAAACTAAAAAGTGACGAACGCGGTTCGTTTGACATCAATTGGTGTCAAACCATCGAGGTTTCAGTGTTTACAGTGTTACAGTGTGTTTACAGTTCAAATTGTATTTATTCCAGTAATGTACTTATCGCAAACTTAATCCCACTCCATGTCATGTTATCTGACACTTGACATGAGTTTGACATGCGTGGCTGCCTGGCGTGATAAATGTTGTGAATCCAAACATTCTTCGCGTTGCCTTGCTTCTCGCAGGAGGCCAGATTTTTGCAAACAGACAACACATCCAGACAACTCGTCGACTGACATCGAAAACAACAACAATGACCTACCAGGAAAAAACGCCACGTTAGGCCATGCTATATGGAAGAGCAGCTTGGGCCCAAAAGCTCGCTTAGCTAAATCAACAGTTTTGCGACCCACAACAGCAAGGCAACCAACCCAGCAGAGTCGTTATGATAGAGTGAATCAGATAAGAGAATGTTTACTTCTATCGACGCGGGTGCAAAACAGAAACACGGAACATGACGTACGCGCACAGCACAAAAGCTTGTCTGATGAGAACATCCTTTTGTCTGCACACGGAAAAGAGTGGTTCAAATTTGACTTTTCGCCTTTTATTACTGGGCGTAATTTTCTGGGTATTTAATTTTAATGGGAGTTAATCCTTATGGAGACATTTTTCAGAAAAGACACTTTTAAGGCATTCCATCTTAAAAAATTCCGTTTGAAAACAGAGCAAAAATTACTCAAATTGAATTCAATATTTCTGCAGAAAGCGAAGCGCTCTCTCGTTACAACGCAAAAAACAATACAAAAAGCACGAGTGACAAGTATGCAAAATTACGACGCATCGATCGAATCTATTAGGTTGAAATCGTCCTTTCTTAGTTTGTAGCACAAACTCCTTTAATGAATCCCAGTGTTTTTTCTCTCTCTCTCTATCTTCGGCACGAAAACTTCAGTCGAGCAGTCAAATTCAAGTTTATCCAAGAACTTTGCCCCAGTTTCGGGCAGAATCTTCTCCTGCGACGCAAAAACTATTCCCACCACCTCCCCACCAAATATGCGAGCGACCTCGTCTCAGCTCATTCAATATTACCCACCATCATGCGCTCAATCATCATTCCCCGGAATATCCGGATGAAAAAGGTTAAAAGGAAAAAAAACCCGGGGGTTGTCCTTCCTTGTTTCAGTAATGTGCGAAATCTGTCTCCTGTCTTCTCGACGACATCGAATCGCTGACTGTCTTGTTATTGGTTTTCGAGACTTTTTCTCCTAAGCTTCTTCGAGGTTCTGATTTCTTACTCAACTAGGTACTGGCACGCATCGGATCCGGAATCCGATTTGTCGTCGTTATAAAGAATACAGAATGGAACCGGAATCGTTTCACGGAAACGATTCCGGAAGGAGGAAATGTAATCAAATTATCGAAGCAATGAGTTGTGTGCGAAGAAAAAGAAGAAACATCCAAGAAATGAGAAGGGCGATGCTGGAGACCTCCCCCCTTTGGAACCACGTGGCCAGGATGGAGAACGAGCCACGTGAATGCTCGTAAAAAAGATGATTGTGGATTTAATTTGTCGTGCACTATTCCTCCGCCTTAGTGTGCAACTATTCATCGCGTTGTAATCTGAAAGTGGATCCGAAATTTCAACCGGAAGTGATGCTTCAAAAGAAAAGGAAGAAATGACGCACGTTGCACGGATGCAAGGACCTGGTCTCAGAGGCGGAAAATGAGGTGATAAAAACGTGTCGGGTCGAATAATAGGTCGGACGTGTTTGGGAAATGCACAGGACATTCCCCACTATCCTTTTTGAAAGGGCATTGTTTTGCCGGAAATGTTAATGTTATGAAAAGGTGCTTTTAATTCAGTAAATTGAGCTACAATTTTAAATATTTTTAATGTTTTAGATTCATACCTTTTGGGAGGTTTAGAACATATTTAATATGGAACAAAACAGCAGTGAGAATGTATTTACCTGAAAAGAAATAGAATGAAATCAGAATTAGAAATTTTGAAATTAACGATTTTGATGTTTGAGTTTGAATAGCGGTGAATCGGGACAATAGTTTTAGAGCACTCAAAAGTTTCAAATTTTAAAATCATTGTGCTATTTTGTTGTTTTGTACCACTTCTTTCCAGAATCAATGAAAATAAATTTGCAGATATAAGGTAGAAACTAATAAGAAACACTTTACCAAAACATTCTTGAATTAAAATGTGTTCTGATGGAATAAAATGCACAGAAAGATTGTGTTCTGCATAGTAAAAACATGGTAATACTACATCTGGGAATGAGTACATCGTTTAGGTCAGAAAAAAGTGTAATTTCGTTTAGAAAAATGTGTAAATTTACCCCTTTTTCGCTGTAATGGAACTTTTTCAGCCAAATTGGGTACTAAAGCCCTATGTAAATTTTTATGTACAACGGTAAAAAACACGATTAAAAACCATTTTTGATCACTTTTTTGCATTTTAAAGCAATTTTTTTTTGACAAGACAATATTTTTTCGATGGATCAACTATGGTCCTCTTGGAACAAGCTGTCAAGTAGGAGCTTTTCTGTCAAGAAGGACCGCGAGGTAAATTTTTCAAAATTGATTTAAAAATCCATTTTAAATGCTTTGTGGTCGTACAAAGGGCCATTGTACTCAGAAAAATAAGCTTTATCGCTGTAAACAATAATATCAGCAATCTAAGCTTCATTTTAGGACCCAATTGAGGTAATAGAACATCATAAAAGAGGCTATTTCAAATCAGCCAAATTTACACATTTTTTTACTATGTGGACAAAATTCATGAAAAGCGAAAAATAAGGGTTGTATTAAAAAGGATAGGGTTGTCTGATTTGAAAAAATCACGTATTTTGGTTATTCTGATGATAAAAACTTGCAAACTAAATTTGCGCTTTACAGCCAAACAATGTATTGATTTGGAAGGTGTAAAATTAGAAGGATTAAAATTATTTCTTTTATGATGTAATATGTGTGATACACAATCTAGACTGGCATTAAAACGAAAAAGTTGTAAATTTACACATTTTTAAAGGTAAAATTGCAATTTTTTCTGACATAAAAGATGTACTCATTCTGTTGCCGACGCTGTAGAGCTGTGCCAAACAAACAGACAGATCGGCGGCGATGGACGACCCACGACTTGTCAACGTGGAGCGAGACGTCAAACGCCGGAAGTAAAGGAGAGGGGGAAAAAAGCTTGATCGATTGGAAAAAGACGTGGTTCTCCTGCGGGGAACTAGGAGATTCATTATTTGAGAGTTTTTTTTTTGAATGTCTTTTCGTTCGCTGCTGTTAAGTGAGTAGGTTAATTGAAGAAACAATTTGTTTTCGTTTATTTGATTTTCGCTTAATTTTGCATAGGAAAAGCAAGCACACGAGGTGCGATCAATTACAGATTGATTGTTGGAATCGTCAACAATCAAAAGGCCGTAGGCCGGGTTATTGTAAGTTAGTCAAATAAATTACTCCTAAATCATTACTAATCGCATCTAATCTCCCAGTTATTTTGCGATCATTATTTTTCAAAATATCCAAGTATTTTTGCGGTGCTGTACATTGGTTGTTGTGGTTTATTTTATTAACGTGACTTTAAGCTAGAGAGGTCATTCGTCACTTGCTGAACACTGGAATTCCACAAAAATTGAAAATATTTCTGATCGATTTCAGACATGCTAAATATGATAACGCGTGGAATTGCATTTAAAATTGTTTTCAGTTGATTAGATATATGTTTCCTTTTAAATTTTGAAGTTTTTTTGAAAAAAAAATTGTCCCTCGATTTTTTGGAGCGATTTTAAAGGGAAAGGCGAAGGGGGGGGGGGGGGGCATAAACTTTGAAAGATATTTGCAACGGTCTAACTGAAGTTAAAAAAAAATAAATTATCCTTAAAATGGTAAAATTACACAAAAATATGCATTTTCTGAAGCAACAAGACATCTGGAAATAAATTCATCTTTCCTGGAATTTTGAATCAAAAATGATTCGCCCAGTCCAAGTTGTTATTTTATTTCAGAACATGTTAAAATTACACATTTATGTGTTTTTTCTACATTTTAAAATTAGTATTTTAACTGTTCTTATTATTAAGGAATCATTATACATACAACAAGGAGCTTAAAATTATACACCTTCCACCAAGTTGACTTTTTGTAACTGTGAAGTTTTTGAACTGATATAGCCGATGTTTTAGTTTGCATCATCAAACTCTATTTTTTAAAGCATCATTCTTCTACTTGAACTGTAACAATTATTGAAAAAACAAGATTTATATTTTGAAAGAACTTACAAACTTATCAAGGTTTTTTTCAAAACAATTTATTTTTTGCATGATGGACTGCTTGTTTACCCTTCTTCTTTAGCGCAATTACATAATTTTGCTTTAGTTATTTGGCACTTTCAGCCAATTTCATGCATGTTCGTTTATTTTATTCTGATTTACCAAAATAGAGCAGCTTAACAAAAGTCCTCTTATTAAGTTTTATTTTCGCTTCAATGTTTTTGAATGCAACACGCGGAATTGCGAGTTAAATTTATTTTACTCCTTGACAAGCCCGGCTAGCTCAGTCGGTAGAGCATGAGACTCTTAATCTCAGGGTCGTGGGTTCGAGCCCCACGTTGGGCGGATATTTTTGCTCTTGTTTTATTGCTACACGATCGTGATGCAGAAAACATAAAATTTAAGTAATTATTACACTAATACCATGGTATAAAAAAAACTTCCCGCCCAACGTGGGGCTCGAACCCACGACCCTGAGATTAAGAGTCTCATGCTCTACCGACTGAGCTAGCCGGGCACACGTACGATTCATTATCATTATGTTATGCGGCTCATCCCAAGATTCCTCGCACACGATCCTAACTCTAATTAAGTCGACCGGCGGCGTTGCGTGAAAAATTGCTCACCACAGGTCCGGTGATTAAATTCCACGTATCAACTAAGCGCCAGAGACTAGGCCAGAGCTCGAAATGCTAGAGTTTAATTCATGCCTGTGCCCGGTGAGTGTGTGATATTTTGGGTGAAACTTGAAAAAAATAGAAGGTGATTAATTTTACACACCGACGCAATATGTTCTCATCACGACTTTTGATGGCTAGCCAAAATATTCGTGGCACTGCAAGCAGAAATTAAACAACATTTTGGATGTAACATTCGAAAAAAAATATGTGTAGATCTGGACTAGCAGCCGCTTGAAGTTTGAAGTGCGCCGTTGAAAGACGATGATTTATTTCGGACGAAACGCAGACGGGATGGACTTTAAAAGGAAAGCGTAGATAATTGGACGTTTGATTAGGAAATCTGTACTCGCAGACAAGTGTGTCTTGTAGGGTGAGTGCAGCTTTACTTGAACTTGATCATATCTCGAAAGAATAATTTACATTTTAATTTGATTTAGTTCTTATGAATAGAACATGATTCTGATAAATGGTAGAAAAATATAATAAAAATTGAAAAGGTAATTCAAAAATAGGCCCACATATCCAACAACCATCTCCATCTGTTTGGCCGCTGGATCGCCTCTGTCTGGGACTGAATCTTGATGTCTGCCTAGAGGAGCTTCGCAGGGTGGGGCTGGGGTCAGCGAATGCTGAACTGGGAGGAGTGATTTGTTGGCACTTTAAACAGGCCCAAAGTGCCACCGCTGCTGGGGGGAAGAACGTTTCAATTTATTATGTTGGGTAATTTAGTTAAACGTAATTTAGTGTTGCGAGATAATACAGATGTCAATTGGGTTCATTTGTCAGATTCATTTCAGATGGCTTGTTGACTTGATTGTTGTTTGAATATTCTTGTTACTTTGGGCCCGAAAAGTGTCAAGTATCATTTGAATCCTTAATGACCCACTTCGATGGATCAAAAAGGAAAAAATGAGGATGTTCCAAATTCATGCTGTAATAAATTAAGGAACATTTCTGAATCTATCTTTTTGTAGTATAAGCGTCTAGATCTACGTTGGCAGCTGGAATTAATAGACTCCCCGTAGTCAGTGTAATTCTCTCTTGATGTAATCGCCAATTTGTTGAATGACGTTTAATAATTCCACTAATTCAACAGAACAAGAATTACATCTAAACAATCCCAATCCCAATCCCAATCCAAATCCCAATCCCAATCCCAATCCCAATCCAAATCCAAATCCCAATCCCAATCCCAATCCCAATCCCAATCCCAATCCCAATCCCAATCCCAATCCCAATCCAAATCCCAATCCCAATCCCAATCCCAATCCCAATCCCAATCCCAATCCCAATCCCAATCCCAATCCCAATCCCAATCCCAATCCCAATCCCAATCCCAATCCCAATCCCAATCCCAATCCCAATCCCAATCCCAATCCCAATCCCAATCCCAATCCCAATCCCAATCCCAATCCCAATCCCAATCCCAATCCCAATCCCAATCCCAATCCCAATCCCAATCCCAATCCCAATCCCAATCCCAATCCCAATCCCAATCCCAATCCCAATCCCAATCCCAATCCCAATCCCAATCCCAATCCCAATCCCAATCCCAAAATGTCAAATGCATTACGAGAGCACACGTCAACATCCAAATTTCAAATTCACAGCCAGAGTCGAATTTAAATACGCCTACGCCGCCGCGCCCAATTGCTGTTGTTTGTGGACCGACACCCTCCTCGGCAGAATCAAGCTGAGAGCGTTTTGTTTTGGCGATTTGTTTGAAAACATTCGTCACTTTGACGCCGGACTATAAATTACACATGTCGACGCGGGGATATCACTTTTCAACAGCTGGGCGATTTGGAGCAGGGACAGAGAGCCAGGGCTTGGAGCTAATTAAAAGTGGGCAGAAAGGCGACGAGTGGATTGGTGGAGTGCGAGCGGAATGTCAAGCGGTGAAATGGAGAAATGGGGCAACATTTATGTTTCACGTGGTTTAGGATTTTTGTTTAGTTTTTCTTTGAAATGCTGGACATGATATATCTGAAAAATTATAAATAACATTTTAATTTTCGGTCATAATATCAATATGAATGATATTCAGAAAGTTCAAATAAAATAATCATATCATATCTAATGATTTCGAAATGTCAATCCTTTTGAAACAAATGAAAATTTCAAAATTGTTCAGTAATCATAAAAAAATGTGTTTTGACGCAACTCTGTAGGGAGGTTTTTAAAATTGTGTCAATATTTTGCGAATTATCGTGATTTTATTCGAGTTTTAGAAAATTTGATGATTTTGACTTTGTTGACAAATTTTTTAGGCTTTCACCTCTTAAACTCAATCTACGCACATGAACATGGTTTCAAACAAATTGAGATCAATTGAATTCTGCTGCATGTTTGCTTTTTTAAATATTTATTAATTTTTAAAGTTAATTTGTTGACGGTCTTCAACTAGTGATAATATGGTATCATTATTTGAACCAGATAATTTATAAACATTGTTATGCCTTTATTCATTAATCATTGAATAACATATTCCATTAGCTCCGATCATCAGCATAGGGTAGAGTAGTCATCAATGAGACACGGGGAACAATGATAAAATGGCTCTAACAAGTCGTAGTTTCAACCAATCAGGCTCATATTTGGGGGAAAGGTGTGTCTACTGGATACACGTCTGCCATTATAGTGGCTTTGGTTATGGACGCTCCCTTGAAAAGTTATTCATAAATGTTTGATTCTGGGGTGTAAAAGTAAATTATGGACAAAAATTATTTTTTCGCTCGTAGGCTGCCATTAACACCAAAACTAATATTTCTTCAAATTTCTTTCGACGTTCCATAGGGATTGAGTTGGGCTACAATGTCCTTTCATTAGGTTTGGCCTAAATTTAGAATATACCCAATATCCAGGACTGTCTCATTGTTCCCCACTCATTTCAGCTCATGGGTAACAATGAGACACTTTGATTTTTCTTCATTAAACTTTTCAAAATCTATGGAAATCTTTCAAAACATGAATTAAAAGTGATTTTTGGCATATTTAAAGAGTTTTAACTTCAATTAACCAAAAATACAAAGTTATTTGGTATAAATATAAGAAATTTTACAAAATTTAAATACTTTTTAGTATAACTTTTGTTAATTAAAGTTTCTTGTTGGCAAAATTGCTCTAAAATGTTCAAGGCAAGTCACCTGTAATAGAACAATACAGAAACATGATGTTTTACTAGAAAAGTAATGATTTTCGTAGAGTGTCTCATTGTTCCCCAGCTGTCTCATTGTTCCTGCCAAGTGCGTCTACAATGAGACAGTTGAATAACTCTGGCTGTAGATGTCGGATCGATCTCATATTTTGGTCAATGTTAGAACCCATTAAAAGAAAGAAAATGCAACAATAAGCTCATTAAAACATGCTGATGAAAAAATGAGAAAAATCTTTGAAAGTTGAAAACCAAAAGTGTCTCATTGATGACTACCCTACCCTACTTTTCCACGCGGCTCGTTTTCTGGTGCTCACTCACAGGCAACCGTTCACATTCGATTAGCCCCGACAAGTTAAGCCCGAGTTATACCTTTCTTCACCTGTGCGCGCGCTGTTCACTTTTTCCACACTTGTTGTGAATAGTACAACGCACAAAAAGATTTACTCCTAAGCAGCGACACACTGAAAAAAGTGTCCACGGCCAAACCGGTCCTCACGGATCGATCCACATTCCAAACTAGGCCACCACGAGACGACAAATACCGAGCTTTATGAGCCTGGCCTGGCCTGGGGACACCTCCCGGCGCAAAATTTTCTTGTCCACCACAATCTGCTCAATCACAGCGACGACGACGACGAGTCTTGTAAAATGCGTATCCAGTAATGCCATAAATTTCCCAAACCTGGCCATTCCCATATTTTCCACCACGCGGTATGTCATTGATAGACTTGGTTCCTTTTTTACCTACAGTAAAACATTGTTGGGTAGACAAGGAGTTTTTAAATTTACACTCTCTTTAAACAATGCAAGAGGTTAGCCAAATGCATCACTTCCAGGATTTCATTTGTATGACAAGTGGCAATAATGCATCAAGTTTTAAAGTTTCAATTGTATATCTCAAATTAAACCGTTTTTTAGTACAACGTATAACCTACAAACTGAAAGGTGTCCCACCATCCAGGTTTCACTGTACGGCGCAAAAGCCGTACGTGTGCGTTCATCACTCATGTCCAAGAGAATTCATAATCGTACAAAAAGCGCGATGGAAAATCGTTGACGGACACACTTCAATTCAGTTCCACTTCATTGCGAATGCGAATATTTCTCTGCGTGCCAGAAAAGCTATTTTTATGCATCAAAGCATCATCGTCGGTTCATATTAAGCGAATGATGATGATTATTCATGAATTGTGCGAGTGAGCTTTCGATTGGCGCAGAACTGTTTTCCAATTATGGAACAGAGGTAGATGCAGGCAGGTACACATCGTGGAATTGCTGGCAAGATTTGCCCAGCGAATTTCCGGGGGGTTCCAAGCGCCATAAAAACAGTGACTGTTTGGACAACCTGAGAGAGTACATTTATCATTCGGGAACATTGTTCGTTTCTTTTGGGTAACACAAAAACATTTAGGAGAAGGATGTATTTTCTTATGATATTTAAGTTTGGCTTTTTCTATACATCGTTAAGGTGACGACTAACATCATTGTGATTATATTGTGTTTGATGATATAAATTTAGCTTCGTTTACAATATGTTTACCAAATTATTTGTACAATAGTCCATTATACTGCGGATCATTGAAAAAAAATCTAATTGAAAGACGCAACTTTTGGTATCCAAACATGTATAGGTCATCGCTAAAATTTGCAAGTTTTCGCAATTTTAGTGAAAAAAAGTTGATTTCTGCCGATTTCGTCATTTTCCCGTCGAAAAACACGGATTTTATTTTTAAAAAATCATATCTCGGACTCCTGTTAATGAACTCCTCCCATTTTTTAGTATATTATGTAAAATTGTCCGAGGAATCTGATAAAAATATTTCCAGACATAGGCTTTTTGGTCCCGTCACCGTCAAAACAACTTATTATAGACCTTTTCATACGCTAGGCTAGATTTTTGAGACTTCACACTATTTTTCTATGAAAATCCAACTTGCGTATAAGACAGTCAAAATCGGTTGACCACTTTTTTCAAGAAAACATAACTCTCCGCCATGAGTTATGTTTTCTTGAAAAAAGTGGTTTTCACTAAAATCTACGAAAATGGCAATTTTTCGGACTACCCTAAAACGGCGTAGGTCACCCTTATGGCCAAACAAAAAAAAAATAGGGGTCTAATTATTTCGGCCATGTAACCCCCCGAAAAATTTTGAGCCCCACCCGAGCACTTTTGTTTTTTTCTTGCTGTTTTCGTGGGGAATTGCTGTAAACAACCCACCTAAGGTCGATGTCTCAGCAACTAATAGTCCGATTTTCAAAGTTAAAGTATTAAACATTCGTGAAATTTTTCGATTTACAATGTTAAAATATGAAACATTTGTGAAATTTTCCGATCTTTTCGAAAAAAATATTTTCAAAATTTTCAAATCAAGACTAACATTTTAAAAGGGCGTAATACTGAATGTTTGGCCTTTTTGAAATGTTTGTCTTGATTTGAAAATTTTGAAAATATTGTTTTCGAAATGATCGGAAAATTTCACAAATGTTTCATATTTTAACATTGAATATCGGACCTTTAGTTGCTGAGATATCGACATTGAAAAATGGTGGGCTGTGGGGTGAGACTTAGAAAACTTTAATTTTCCTGTTTTTAAACCTTTGCATTGCAATATCTCAGCAACTAAAGGTCGTATCAACAAAGACCGAAGAAGCAAAATATAGAGAATTTTCTTGGCTTTTCAAAAATATTTTTTTCAAAAGTGGGCAAACATTTGCACTAATTTAAAAAAATGAAAAACTGCGAATATTTTAAAAAAAGTCACTTAAAAATGGATTTAACTTGAAAACGGTGCACTTTATCAAAATTTCACTAAAGTATTTTTTGATTGCAAATTTGATTTTACATCGAAAAATGAGGTTGAAAAATTTTTGCGACCAGAATTTCGATTTTTTCAAAAAATCAGTTTTGATTAAAAAAATCATAACTCGGTCAATGATTTTTTGCACAACCTGGAAATTTCTGAAAAGTTGGCATTTTATGTTCTCTAAAACATATCAAAAAATAAAAGAATTAAAAATAGTGTTTTTTTGCAAATCAAGCTTTTGTGATAAAAAGTCAAATAAAAAAATCACCAAATATTTTTTACCGTGTATCATTTTTTTCCAGTGTAGTCCGTATCCATGCCTACAACTTTGCCGAAGACACCAAATTGATCAAAAAATCCCTTCAAATGATACAGATTTTTGAATTTTCATACATCATTTTTGTATGGACAGCTGCCAAATTTGTATGGAAAATCATATGGACAAACTAATGATGCAAAATGGCTTCTTTGGGAATACCGAAGGCACCAAAAAAGTTTCAGCCGGATTAAAAAATACAAAAAAAAAAATCGAATGACTGAAATCCTAGAGAACTGCTCTTCTGTGGGCTACCGAAGGCACGAAAAAAATTTCAGCTGGATTAAAAAACAACAAAAATCTAATATCCGAAATCTCAGAGAATTGCTCATGAAAGAAGTTTCAATCTTGACGTGCTATCTTGATACATCCTGAACATTGCTGTAAGTCCGAAAACTGACCAAATGAATTTCATGTCAGAACGCGTTTGACACACGTACATGCCCGACTACCGTAAACAATTGTAATTACACTCAAAAAACTGTTCACCACAATGCTGCATGAAAAGGTATGTGGATTTTTTCCAAACCTTTTCTCATGCGATTGTGTCATGAAATTCATGCATACCGAAAACCAGCTGACACACACATTGAAAGCAAGTTTGCATGCGCCTATGATGAATTTCACCGGACTTTCATGTAGCTTCCACCGCATTGTCCTGTGCTTTTTATTGGATTTTAACGTGATCCTCATGTGCAGTAGAATGTATTCGCTTGATTTTCATGCGTTTTTATTCGAGTGTCTTGTGATTTGTTCTAGGATTTGTTAGTAGTAATCTTTTTTGCGTTTTGTGATTACTTATCAAAGAAAAAAAAGGTTGCTCTTTTGACATTTTTTTATTTACCAAATTTAATAACACTTCAACATAAAATCTTGTTCACTTCACATAAAACACTATAAATCACAACATACTTTTCTGCTATTTTCTGGTTCAGGAAACATTTTCAAAGAATAATTTCACACAGCACTCTTGGTTCTTGTTTCGGTTTATCACTTGCGGAACGCGGATCCAGGGAGGCTTTCTTAGCGATCCTCACCTTCTGCCGCACGCGACCAGTGCCTTTATTACCTTCTTAGCTTGTTTGACTCCCATGTCCTGGACCGGGTGAGCCTAGCTCACCTCCGGCTTCAAGTTGCGCTTGGCTTTGTTGTCGGTGATTTGCACCGACGTTGTTGCTCTGGAACTTCGGTTTTCGTGGCCTAGAAAATAAACAAATAATATAAAAAGTTAAGCAAAACACGATGGCATTGTGGGCAAAATACTTACTATTGCACTTCATAATCTCACTTCGAAAAAACAGCGCTAGATTGTTCCGGCACAAACAGAAAAAAAAACTGAAACCATGTTCAGTTGATGACAATCAGCAGCTAACTGACTGTCCCAGACTTGCACGCCCGACTCAAAATTTGCAGACAGAATTTTCACGCAAATTCATTCATCACCATGAATTTTCACTTCAATGTTGCATGAAAATGCTAGTGATTTTTTTTCCAAAGCATTTTCCACGTGGATATAACAAGAATTTCATGCAAACCAAGAAACAGATGACTGCATGCCACGCCCCCGATTTTTCAGGCATGAGTTTCACGCAGCATTTGGTTGTGTGGGTGAAGGCTGCGTGCAAATCAAGTTGGGTTGACATGAATGCACTGCGACAGTTGCATGATTCATGTAAACCGTTGTTTCGGACTGAAAATTATCTGCCACCGGAATTTTCATGCAGCATTGTGGTGAATAGTATTTTGAAACTTGAATATACCTAAAATGTTTTGATGGAGAAAGTTGGTTAAAATGTCCCCTTTCGGAGGAGTAGGCCGCTTGTTTACATCTATGGATATGCCCTATTGAAAAGTTAAATCTTTTTTTTGCGTTACGTAATGAAAGAACGCTCCCTTACATTTTTAAGAACTTTTTTTAAAAACTACTTTTCAAATTCATCTTGAAACCATGTGGCATACGCAACTTGAAAGTAACTTTCTTTGTTTAGATTGATATTTTCGGGTAATAATAACACGATTTTTCAACCCAACAGGAGGAGTAGCAGCTGGAAGAAGGGTTTTAAGATTCTGATGATGGCCGAAAGGAGAAAAGTAGGCCGAAACGTAAGAAAAACTTTTAAAAATCGTGTTATTATTCGCCGAAAAATATCAATCTAAACAAAGAAAGTAAAAATACTCAGCGATCAAAAATAGAAAAATAACTTGAAAGTAATGATGAAGTTTTGAGGGACGATGAGCACAAACAACAGATAATAATTCAAACCATGTTAAGGAAAGGTTAAAGACGGTAAAGATGACTAATATCAATCTAAACATTAGAGAAACGTAGATTAAATCTGTGATCGTTTTCATAAACTCTGCCCCATGAATCGTATTAAACAAAAAAACGATCTAAATTCATGCCATATTTTTTCAACCATGCCTTGCAGGAGGTTAAATTAAGGCCATTTTTCAATGTTGTCCTTCATAAAATCAGTCAAAACTCTATTACGACATTTGGCAAAAATAGACGGTCCAAATTAAAAGAACAAATAGTTATGGAAATTATGTTTCTTTCAAACGTGAGCAAAAAGATTAGTAAAAAAACAAATAAAACTATAAAATTGACAACATCTGTCTACCTTCCAGCTTCGCTTTGTATCTTTCAATCAAAAGTATCTTACATAATCGCTCAACTACGGTGGCGGTTGCTTGTAAATTATACGGTTATTTATTTGCAGAGTAAAAAATAAAACTCGATCCCAACTGCACCAGTCGAACTCACGTGTGCGTGTAATTTGTTTAATAATTCATTAGGCTTGGCCACAATATTTATCGTATTTGTCCATATTTTTTGCCTCGACTTTAAGGCCCGGCGTGGTCCGCACAAAAAAGCGTCTTTTATTGCTTTATTAATACCACATTAAAAACGGGTGGAAAACCTCTCCGGCGGCGTCCAAGCGTCCGACCCGCGCCGTGTCATTTTGCGCTGCTGCTGGCAAAAAAGTGATTTTTAAATTATACATAAATCTCCACTCGCGAAACGAAACGCGTCGATGATTTTTACTCTTTTTTTTTTTGCTGCATGGGACAGCTGATCCCGGGCGGGCGGCGCGGCAGGTTCGGAACATGCGATGTGGCCAATTGACCGACGCAGTCAGCTCAAATTGCACACAATTTGCAACATTTCGCACCCTGATGTTCGTTGTTGGTTGGGTCGAGAGTGCAAGTGCTTAAACGATAAGTTATAAATTAAATAAATAAAATATAAATAAAAGCCATTTTTTTCTGCAGGGAAAAAGTACCTTACTGGTCCATGGAGCACACGAGGGAGTGGGGAAAGCTTTGTCACGGTGGGCTTAAATTTGTTTTCTTGAACAAACATATAAGGCTTTAAAGTCAGAAATTTACCAACACATTCAAAGTATGTTTACATGTCAGCTGCGGGTTTGTTTGCAACCACGGCGTGTTTTCTGGGCAACCTTAAGGAGAAAAAATAGTCATCACTACTTTCAAAAGTGTCTCATAGGAAATTTTCTCAGCTTTCCAATGCTTCTAAGTGCGAAATGTTTCATCGGGAAATTTCTGAGATATCTCTATTTTAAGTTTTTTCTTTTAAAATCCTTGATCATTTATTGGAAACTTTTAAATAACAGTCCAGGAAACTTGTCAAATGATGTGTTTCATGTGTATTTTACTGACCAAAATGTGCAAAATAAGACAAGAAACAACTTTGTAGAAGGTTGCAAACCGATAAACATTTTTAAAATTTAGTTTTAACCGAATTTTTGAATATGTGGGATTTATTCAAATAATAAAATAATAAAACCGTATTGAAATATTATTTTTACAAGAACAAATAGATTATTACATCATTGTTGTGTACAAATAACATTGATCTGCTCTGATTCAGCTTGGAATTAGCTGATACAACCGAAATTTCTACAGGTTTGAGATTGATAGGGTATTACAAGAATTTTAAGAATAAATATCATATTTCCTTAAGTGGTTACATACATATAAATAGACAAAAAAGTCAGAGGTTGTTGTGAGCACACATTTAAGTTAATTTAAAATCTGTTTTCAGGGCATTAAAATATACATTTTCACCTATTATCAAAACAAATTTGAAGATGTTTGGTTGTATAATTGTTGAGATATAGCTATTTTAAGCTAGCAGTTTCAAAAAACGGGTGCCATAATATCTCAACACTGCCTTGACCAAATCGGCTCATAATTTTAGTGAAGACTTTTTAAACCGGTCCTGTGTGCATGACGAAGGCCGATTTGCAAAAAACTTATTAAAAAAAAGATAAAAATATGTTTGTGTTTTTTATATACAAAATTGTCAGTTTTTGATTTTTGTATTTTTTATAAAAGCAAAATTTCAAAATCGGGCTTCGTTACGCACACGGGATATGTCTTGAGAGTCTTCATCCCAAATTTCAACCATATTGGTCCATCCGATCTTGAGATATCGTGGCACCCGTAAATCAACTCGGTGTTTCGAGAAAAACGCTAAGAAAGTATAGCAGTCCGCTTTGCGCACGGCAAAATGTTGAGCTTAAAATCGTCTCTAACTCAGTTTAAGCTTGTAATATCTTCATGAAACTTTCAGGAGTGATTGAAAATATTCTTTTTAGTGGATTCAATAAATTTTCTGTAATATAAAATTTTGTGATTTTCTACATGTATGTTACTCCTTAATAAAACACTAACTAGTTGCATGGATACAAAACATGTTTTATACTCGAAATTATACTGCAAATTACTGTAGCTCAGTTTTTTTTGTATTAAATGATCAAGGAAATAGCAATATTTTAGAAGTTTATAAGACTCTCATCTTCAATCTCATCTTAAAAAAATATATGTGTCTTGATTTTTGTTCAAATAGTTTGGAAATAAAGTTTCTGTAAGATTTTTTTTGTTAAAATACTATTTATTAATAATTTCGAGAAAAATTAGAATCCTGCGCTTCAATTAATCGCCGCAGAAAGATATCGTCGCAATGGGAAAGCCCTGGAAAACCTAGAGATGGCAGGAAAGTAGGCCTAGACAAATTTTTAAAATAATTGTTGACTGTCAATCTGAGATGTTCGTAGGGACTTTTTCTACTGGCTGACGGTTGCTGGTTGGTTTTGGCTGCGGTTGTCTGGTTTCCGGTGGCGGAATCTACGGTTCTGAGACCTTTCGGACGGCTTTATGGAACCGGGTACCGGGTCGGATGGACGCACAGCGGCCATTGTTGGCTCCGTCGGGCAGGTTTCCCCATCGTTGCAAAACTTGGTGCCCACTCATACGCTAATCCGGGCATGCTTAGAAGGGACACTTCCTGACGGTTAAGGTCAGCGGCCTGAGAGATGTCGGCCTAGATTTTGATGACGCTAAATGGCGCAAGACGATGGGTAAATGTGAAAATGACCAAAAATTTACCGAAACATTCTACCAAAGTGTGCGTCTCTCTGGTTCCACGTAAACCATCAAAAACTATCAAAAGCAGGATCTGATGAAAAATCACCACACAGACCGGTGGCCGGAGACGGTCCACCAAATGGTCCAGATTTGTCAAAATTTTGACTTCATTTTTATATCTTTTAACATGAAATCTCATGCAAAACTATCCTAGAATAGCAAAAATAAATCCATGAGATTGAGCATCGGAACCGGTTCCACGGTCTTCGGTGGTCACATCAGAACCTTATCTAAGAAACAGCGTTAACTCGTCGGTTAACTGGCTATGCGACGTATAAAACTTGTTGATTTTGAATTCTTTAGTGTATAAATTCGGCTCCTGGCCGGTTCCCATATTCCCGGTGGTCACATTCGGAATCCGTTTTTGGCAAACAAAAAGTAACTAAGTCTAACTGCGTTTCATAATAAAAAGAACGCTATTGTGATGAAGCCTCTAGATGGAAATACAATTTCATATCAAGAATGATCCCTGCAATAAAAGGAAAAAGTTATATTTTTATATAAAATATTTTTATTTCCATTAAAAACGCTCACCATATTTGAAAAAAATCTAAACGAAAAAATAGCATAAACAGTTGAGCTGAACTGACAACGATATAAAGCGAAAATCAAAACGATTGCTGCGATTAATTGAAAAACTCTTTGCGCTCCTATATTTGAAACCCCCTCAAGATAATCACCAAAACTGATTATTTCTCAATACGCGCAATAATTTTTGTTCAAACAAAAATAAATTTTTGTTATGGTGTTTTCAGAATTCTGAATTGGAAGACTCGAGTTTTATTGCTACTTTTAAGTGCATTTTCTACAGAAAACATTTTATAAAATTTTATCTTTATTTTATACTCATGAAAATATGACTTTTGAAGCTTGCTACAGTAATATGTAGTACATTTTCGATTTCAAATCATAGTTGTATTTATGTTCCTGGTTAATGTTTGCTTAAGAAAATATCAAATTTATTCATTAAAATTCAATAATACCATTAACAATCACAAACCTGCAATTTTCGGTTGAACAAGCTAAATCAGAGTAGACACGTGATATTTGTACACAAAAAATATGTAATTATCAAATAATTCTTGTAAAAAATACATTTTTACACTGTTTTATGATTTTAATTTCTGAATAAATCCCATATATTCAAAAACTTAGACAAAACATAATTTTCAAAATGTTTAGCGGTTTGTAACCTTCTACAAAGTTGTTTCTTGTCTTACTCATCAAAATGTGCAAACATTTTGATGAGTAAATGACTCATGAAACACATCATTTGATAAGTTTTCGGAACTGTTAGTATAAAGTTTCCAATAAATAATAAAGGAATTTAAAACCAAAAAACTTAAAATAGAGATATCTCAGAAATTTCCCAATGAAACATTTCGCTTTTAGAAGCATTGGAAAGCTTAGAAAATTTCCTATAAGACACATTTGAAAGTAGCGATGACTATTTTTTCCTGATAAGGTTGTTCTAGAAAACACGCCGTGCAACAGATCTGCTATTTCTTTCTAGCAAATGTTTTTTTTGTCATGCGACTTCTAGCTTGTTTTTTGACTGACCGTCCGATATGTCAGTCAACATATTTCGCAAGGACTGTGAGAGCTCGATCGATGTTTGCATTAGGAGTTATTAATTTTTGAGTTAAATTATATTTTTCTACACTGGGCCTAGATTACTGAATTTCATTTGCAGATGCACGTGGATTTTGGGCAAAACTTAGTTATAGTCCTCATAACTAGTATTTCAACACACTCAAGGGTGCGTAAAGCTTTTCAAACAGTAGATTACCTACACATTTTTTTTTCAAAATGAACGATTTTGAAACACCGTGACCGTTGAAACAACGCCAGCGAGATGGCAAAAAAGTGCAACTTGTTGTGATTTATCGCCGGTCTGCTCTCTTGCTCACAGCCCCGGGGTGGACAAGCCCGGCGGTGGCTGTACGGGAGTTTTATGAGTGAATGGACAGCATAAAGGGATGACTAATCAAACGGTTGGCCGGAGCCTTTTTCTCCACGTCCTCCTCCGGAACGGGCATCTGCAGGTACTACATTGGTAATTATGGACTTGCTGGGTGCAACTTTTTTGCCCTCTTCCCTTCCCTCCTCGCAGGGCGATAACTGATATTTTTAATTGAATCATTTTCATCATAATGTGTTCATTAGTTATGACACACCGTTACGTGTACGGGATGAAGTGTTTGCTGTTAATTTCATTGCATTGCCAATGAGATATTACACTTTTTGATGCTGTTTTTTTACGCAGGTTTAGCACAGATGCAACATGCATTTTCTTTTTAAAATGTTAGTTGCAAGTTTGTTTAATATTTTTTCGAAAATATTTGACAATTTTACAATTGATTGTAAAAAATTGTATCAATTCAATTGTAAAAAAAATCTGGGGTTGCTGAATTTGTAAATTTTGAAATGTTTCCAAAAACCTCAACATTTGTTTCAATTTTGGACGTTATGTTGTCGACTTAGGAAAATAGATAGAGCTACCGGATTTGTTTACAGGATTTCTATCCGTGTAAAGACACCAAATCGATCTGAAAATACAGATTTTAGAATATTTGCACGTCCTTTTTTGTATGGACAGCTTCTTAAATTGTATGAAAACTAGGGCGTCCAATTTTCCCGGGTTTTGAATTTCCCGGGAAACGGGAAAAATATTATTAAAATCCCGGGAATTCCCGTGATCTCGGGAAATTTTCAAAATAGTTATAAAATCTATGTTTTCATAATATTTGTTATATTTTTCAAGCTTAAAATCATAGAATTGGCTCAATAATATTTATTGATGATAATCTAAACAAGGATGACAGTTTATAAACTGCTTTAAAGAAATTAATAATGGTTGTTTTTGTTCTTTGTTGTGCATTGGATTTTTAATTCCAATCTGATTCAAATTAAAAAAAGTCTTTCATAGATATATTTCATTTACAGTCCAGACTCGAGTTTAAGTATAACACCTAAATTACTCTAAAGTGATTCAACATTTTTAAATACAACATGGCGACCCGAATGGCTGTGATGAAATATTAAAAATATGCTATTTTTCAATTTAATTCTTTGAAAATGTCTACAAAAAACAAGAAGCAACAACAAATAAAATGACACCAGTCAATGTAAAATTTTAAACATATTTTACAAATTATCTTAACGTGAAGACTTCCATCATTTTCATGATTTTTCGTTCAGAGATATAAATTTTGCGTCGCTTTCAATATTTTGACAAAATTCCTTCAACAAGTTGTTTAGAATAGTGCCCTACACATGCTGATTCCTTTTGGTAACAATTATTCCATTCCAATCAATGATTGCCAACTAGGATGTCAATGATTGTACCACAAAATTATATAAATTTTGAAACACAATTGGTTTAGATCAAAAATTCTTTCAGTGGCTTCAAGAAGGCAACAACCAGCACATGCTGATTCATTTTGGGGCTGAAATTCGTTAAATTGAATTTGATACAGAATATTTTATAGTGATGATCAGATCGAGAGAGAATCATGGCGGCGGTGCGGACGCTTGTCATTTTCGTCATTTTAATTCGGCTTTTTCAAGGTGTTTTCGTGGTGTTTCGGGAAGGAAAAATGCGTCTTCTATTAGAAAAACTAAGTGACTACCCGGGAAAAGTGAAATTTCAATGGTTTCTGTCCCAGAAGTGAATTTCCGTCAAAACAGATTTTGCGACCGGAATATTTTGGAGGTCAAACGTCATTTTCTGCCATGATGTAAATTCTCAGAGAGAACTGGCAGGAGAAGATTAGAATATTTTATAGTGATGATCAATTTTCTTCGAAAATAATCAACGGCTTCACCTTAAAACTACTACCGCCAACTGGGGACTACAGTCTGAATAGGTCTGGAGATTTTAGAGCAGTAAATTTGGAAATTGGTGTACTACTGTACTGATTTGTTATGTTCCTGTTTAAATCAAACGAATTCAAAACATTATTAAAAAAAATGGCTTTAACAGGTACAGAAAACATGATGGTAATATTCATCAGGGAATGGTGAAAGATTTTGTGTCAAAAATATTGTAGGGTAGAGTAGTCTTCAATGAGACACGGGGAACAATGATAAAATGGCTCTCACAAGTCGTAGTTTCAAACAATCAGGCTCATATTTGGGGGAAAGGTGTGTCTACTGGATACACGTCTGCCATATAAGTGGCTTTGGTTATGGACGCTCCCTTGAAAAGTAATTCATGAATGTTTGATTCTGGGTTGTAAAAGTAAATCATGGACAAAAAATACTTTTTCGCTCGTAGGCTGCCATTTACACCAAAACTAACACTTCTTCAAATGTCTTTCGACGTTCCATAGGGATTAAGTTGGGCTACAATGTCCTTTCATTAGATTTGGCCAAAATTTAGAATACACTCAGAATCCAGGACTGTCTCATTGTTCCCCACTCATTTCAGCCCATGGGTAACAATGAGACACTTTGATTTTTCTTCAATCAACTTTTAAAAATCGATGGAAATCTTTAAAACACGAATTAAAAGTGATTTTTGGCATATTTATAGAGTTTAAACTTCATTTAACCAAAAATACAAAGTTATTTGGTATTAATATATGGATTTTACAAAATTTAAATACTTTTTAGTGTAACTTTTGTTATTAAAAGTTTCATGTTGGAAAAATTGCTCTAAAATGTTCAAGGCAAGTCACCTGCAATGGAACAATACAAAAACATGATGTTTTGCTAGAAAAATGTTGATTTTCGTAGAGTGTCTCATTGTTCCCCAGCTGTCTCATTGTTCCTGTCAAGTGCGTCTACAATGAGACAGTTGAATAACTCTGGCTGTAGATGTCGGATCGATCTCATATTTTGGTCAATGGTAGAACACATTAAAAGAAAGATAATGCAACTAAAAGCTCATTAAGACATGCTGATGAAAAAATTAGAAAAATCGTTGAAAGTTGAAAACCAAAAGTGTCTCATTGATGACTACCCTACCCTAATATTTAGCTTAGCTTAGCTGGGTTGACCGTAGTCGAGCATAAAGCTCGCAATAACTAGGTTGGCGCCGATAAGGAAAATAAATGTGTCAGGAATGTGCCGAATGACACATCACCATTCATTTGTCCTTTTGGTTGACTCCTCACGATCAACGGGGGAAGTGGGGGAGGGATGTGATGATTGGATACCCTATAGAGATGCCTAAGAACTTAGACGACCTCCAAGATATCCGGATTTGGAAAGGAAAAGGGTTTGAAGGGATACTTCACCGACGAATGAAGTAGTGGGCATTGGTTGGTACATATCAGTAATTTGAAAAGCAGTAATAAATAAGTACGAAATCAAGACGGGCTCACCAAATTGGAATCAAGTCCTGGTCCATTTCAGTTTTCAAGAAATTTGAAACACGAACTTCCGGCTTTCATTGTAAAGATTTCATCGTCTGTGACTTGAACCGCTTCCAACGACGGTTGTCTTCTCCTGTTGCTGCTGGGTTGAGGGATTCCGTGTTTCCTCCAAAAAAGGTAAATCATCCCAGGATCTTGGCATGCATTCAGATCTATCGAGAACTGTTCTTTAAACTCTTCACTGATTAGATCCGGAACCACTTTTAAGGTGAAGCCGTTGATCATTTTCGAAGAAAATTGATCATCACTATAAAATATTCTGTATTAAATTCAATTCAACAAATTTCAGCACCAAAAGGAATCAGCGTGTGCCGGTTGTTGCCTTCTTGAAGCCACTGAAAGAATTTTTGATCTAAATCAATTGTGTTTCAAAATTTATATAATTTTGTGGCACAGTCATTGACGTCCTAGTTGGCAATCATTGATTAATGACGATTTCCATAACTTCACAAGTAATGGGATAATCGTTACCAAAAGGAATCAGCATGTGTAGGGCACTATTGTAAACAACTTGTTGAAGAAATTTTGTCAAAATATTGAAAGCGACGCAAAATTTATATCTTTGAACGAAAAGTCATGACAATGATGGAAGTCTTCACGTTAACTTTTGGAACGAAAAAAATCAATGGCAAAAGCAGCAGCGAAAATTTTGACGTCTTTCTCCCCACTGAGAAGTTTGGCCCGAGCCTCGACTCGATTCAAGCTCGATCTCGAGCCAGATCGACTCGAGGCTCAAGCCAAAATTCTCAGTGGGTCTGATCGTAGACTACTTCGATCCCGTCACTCAAAAAAAAAATGTGTAATATTTCTTCAGGAAATGGTAATTTTTTATCAGTTTTTGGAAAATTTTCATCAGATTCACATTTTTAATCGTTACATTTGTCCTGATTTGCCCAAGATGCCGGTGTTTGATGAAAAATAATTTAATATGATATTTTTTTAAAATTAAGAATTATAAATATACGTAAATCCCAGTCTTTAATCAAAATATATATAAAACAAATAGACAAAATACCAAACAATGTATTGTTTGGATTATATATAATTAATCAGATTATCAGGAATTATGATATCAGAATTATTTCTAATAATATTAATTTTTGAAGCAACTGGGAAAAGGTCTTGCTTAATGAGTATTAAATTATTACAATTAGGTAAGCATTAAACAGATTGATGTTATTTCATCAAAACAATATAATCTCCTTACCTCCAAATTATAATTGAGATTTTTTACGTTTTTGTTTACCGTGATCAAATGAGATGAAAATCGAATTTGTGCAAAAATAATTAATTCAATTGGTTGAATACCTAGTACTAAAGTAATTAAAGTTAAATGTTACAAAATAGAGGACTTTTTGTGGAATGATGTTAATTTATCGTATGATTTAAATCATGTTGCATAATAACACAAAAAAAATCATTGAAAAATTACTTTCTATTGTTTGTTCTAAAAAAATGCAAAAACATATTCAAAGTTTGCTTCAAATATTTGAAAACATTGGGTTGTTTGGAGTGAAACCAACACTAAAAAGCTTTACCATTTGTTCAAGAGCAGAAACCAGTATTTGTCATGAAAAACATAATTTCTGCATGTTTTTTTTCTCATTTCAATAAACTGGTCACAGAGGCTAGTTTGGATTCATTTTACTCACAGTTTAAACACATTGATAAAAAATATTTCTCATCAAAAAATACCAAAATACATTTTCTTGTAGTTGAATGATTTTTTACATGCAGTCAAGCTGTTAATTGATCTTCACACATATTTAAACCATTAATGTTGACGTCCTTTACAACTTGTTGCATAATATTAGTTAAAACCAAGATCATAACAATTTTCAGAAAAAAAAATCCCGATTTTCGTAACCCCGGGAAATTGGACGCTCTATTCCGAATACAAATTTTAATGCTTTAAATTTCCTATCGATTAATCGGTTAATTGTGCTTACTATGTATGTAGACCATAATTTGTTTTTTTTTTTCAGTTTCGGGAATTTCCGGGACAAATTTAAATAAAAATTCCGGGATTCAGGAATTCCCGGTTTTGGAAAAATCCTGAGAATTTTGTCCCGGGAATTCCCGGGATGTACGCACTCATGGAAACTTTTGTTTACGAATCAATGGTGCAAAATGACTTCTTTTGCCAAATTTAAAAAAATATATAAAAAATAAAATCTAATAGAATCGTCTGACTTCGCGCAGAAATGCTTCAGCGCCATTGTTAACTTTTTAGATAATTTATAATATTTTAGTATAAGATTATTCAAAAAATATACATTTTTCAAAAGTTACAGGTCTATTGCTATGCTCATTTTAGGCTTTTCTCACCGACAAGTAGCAGCTCAAATTGACGTTTGCCAGGATTATATCTCGTATACGGAGGCAAAACGATGTTCACGCGCCATCAAGCACGACTAATGGCCTCCTTCGATAGAGCCTTGGGTAGCATTACAGTACTGTTCGAGGCTTGTGGATCAATTTCATTCGGCACAAACGGAATCGCGAATTGTTACTTCATAATTATTAGATATCAATACAAGGTTTGTTTCTGGGATAATATTCTAGTGATTCGTTACTTATAATTTATTGTAACATTTTCCACCACAGCATTTTGCTGCCTACTGTAGGCACAAGCATCACTCACTCGAAAACCAAGTCCTGTCGAGCTGTCAATGAAATGGCTTGACACTGATGAAGGGTTTTATTTGCATCCATCGTGTCTCCCATTCCACCCCGAGAATTGTATGCCCGATACACACAATTATTGACTGTCGTCAACTTTGCTGAGGCGTTGCGGTAGGATCAAGAAAACCCGACAGGAACTTTTTGAGCTGTGCCGATTCGGTCTACTTTTTTGTCCATTGGAAAATGCTAAATCACCGGTTTAAGAGTTGAAGTTTTTAGAAGGGGGAAATTTTGACGATGCTGGGAATTTACTGATGTTCATTTTCAACTCAGTTTACATCGACTTGCCTTAATTATTTTTTTTAAAGATAAGGTTTGTCAATATTGAATCTCTTTGGACCACATTTATGGGATATTCCGGGTCGTCGAAAAAAAAACTGTTCATGAATACAGATTGGGAGTCTATCGTCTAAACAACATGATTCTACCAAAGTCGCAATTGTGATTCCTATTCAGTGATGTCCCTAAGAGTACTGGAAGACCCAGAACTTCACAAAAGTGGTCCAAAGAGTTCATAGCGTTGTATAATGCAGAATCCTCTTTTAAAATCTTGGTATAATCATGTTGTTATGGCGGTAGACTCCGAGATCTGTACTCTAGGATTTTGAGGACCGATAACGTTTCGAAAGTGTTCAAATGTTTTCAAAAGTTCATCGAAATGAAATCATTCAAGTTCTAAATATTTGTTTTATACTTTCAGGATTGATAAATAAATTAGGAAATTTATAATAATATTGTTTTTGTCAGTTTTTTCTTCTTTTCAAAATTTAGCCAACATGTTCCGAATTATTTTGGCATCAAAAACCTAAACGAATCAAGCTGTAAAACCGATTTCCTCTTCCAGTACCCAAGAGCTAATCTAGTGAACATTAGTCAAATAAATTGATCTAAATGGCTCGATAAAGGCACCGCCATTGGTCGGGTTTTTGATGTAGCACTGTTTTTTGCTCTCCTCCTAATACCACATGATGTCTGGCTTCTGGTTTGATGCTCTTGTTTCGCTAAATCTGGCCGTTCGAAGCTGCTCCGTTTTGGCGCGCGCGCGCCCGTTTGCTTGATGTTTGTTTAACATTATAAAGCTCATTTCTCGGTTTTGAATAATTCATGAATTATTCAGGCGCTGCTCGTCGGTTGGCCACCGGGCTGAAATGTTTTGCACTTGTGGATTTGTGAGTGGAGGATGTGTTTTTAAAAATGTTTGTTTTCGTAAAAGTGTGATTTGCAGAAGGTAGGAAAAGATATTGCTGTTTACTTTGTGTAAAATATTTACATTTTTGAGTACCGTAAATAAATCATGAACATTTCACTTATTCTAATATTTATGTTAATAAAACCTCCCAATTTTAAGCAGTTTATGTTTGTTATACGATGAGTAGTTAAAAAGTACAGCGGATGTTCCACTTTTGTAATTCAAATTCTCATTTATCCATCGTAGCCCGAAATTAAATGTCCGTCAAGATTTATGACCATTTAGAATCCATATACTGTGGGGGTCACAGAGGTGGTCCAATGCCACGTGACTGCAGGCGGTCCGCATATTGACCACGCGATGCAGCAAAATGCAGCCAGCCATTTTCATTGTGTTGTCGAGCAACCGTGCAAAATCGCTGTCATCGTTGCAAATGAAACGGTTTTATACTGGAGCCAACGGTGATGTATGCTCTTTGACCCGTTATTCAGTGTGTGTGTGTGTCAGAGAGCGGGCACAATTTATTGACGTTTACATGGGTGGTGTTTAATGATTAACAATAAATTTTCTAGGGTAGATTTTATCCACAAGATTAGAATTTGTTGATGGAACTTCAATCTTTTTTTCTCGGTAATTATTATTAGAAACCAAAATACAAGTGAAACCTGTCAGACTTTTTGAGAGATGGTTTGATATACACGCCAACCTCAAAATATACCCAAACTTAGGCAGCCAACCGTGTGATTGGAGCAAAATATTATTGAATTTTTTTTTTGATTTCTTGTACGGATTATTAACTAACCTGGCCTTATCTTTAATCATAAAATATTTTTATAAAATAGATTTGTAGAGAAAATTCTTACTTTTGAAATCATTTTTAAGATTTGTTGATACATTTTGATTGTCAAAAGATATTTCAATTGAAACACAGCCATATTTAAGCATTTGAGTGACATAGGGGAAATATAAATACCTATCTTCGTCATATGCTCGATTAATGGTCTAAAAATACTATTTAGGCTATAAACTTACCAGCAACAGCACCGCCACGAGTAAGTACGCAAATTTATACCATTTACTGGTCAAAAAGATCAAATTAAATACACTTTTGATCACAATTTCAATTTTGCGAGACCATTTTTCATCATTTTGTTTGCACACACATCCACACGCAAGATGAGAGCTTAACGAAAGTCGCCATCAATATCTTTTTACTTGCGCTAACGTTTTCATAGCGCCTAAGATATGAAATTGCTTCCAACTAGCGGCAACATGTTCTTTTGCACATTAGTTGGTGACTCACTTGAAAAATAATCCCGAAACATGTAACTTATTTGCAAGCGCTATCGAAAAAACAAACGCGCCGAGCTTTTTGACGTTTATACCCTTTCAAATCGAAGGCTGAAGAAAACCGAGCGAGAGGCGAAGGCAAATAAATAACAAAGGTTGGCTACCAACACCACCACCCAGTTAACTCAATCCGAATTCTGAAACGGAATCTAATTAGAATCGTATACAAATGTCGCTTAAACGCAACAACCGGTTCCGAGTTCGAACCGGTTGTTGCGTTTTAAACGGAATTTGTGTTCGATTCTAATTAGATTCCGTTTCAGAATTCGGATTGATTTGACTGGGCAGCAGCGCCTGTTGGAGTGAGGCAGTGATGCCAGGAAACTTTTCTATAAATGATACTTCTCGTGAGTGTTCGATTAAAATTTCGTCACAAATGGCAGCATTAAGAAGACCCAAAAGAGCGCTGAAAGAAAACAGAACTAAGCTGAAAATTGATAAATGGCATGGCCCAGTGCATTCTCATTCGATTAGAATAATCCTGGGAAATATTTTTTTAAGTACTTGTAGAAGGAATAGAATATTTTTTAGTAAAAGTGAAAATATACAGAAATGTTCACAAAAAGTTGCTCTACTCTATGGTAATCTTGGTTTTAGTAAGTTTCAAGGAACACTCCAGATTATCCAGCATCATTCAAACACAATCGCTTATTAGGCTTAAAATGGGTATATTTCCCCTACATAATCTCAGAGGATTCAGGACAAAGTGGACTATCATTTGTCAATCAAATTCTTTGAAAAGGGTTTTAGAGATACGCATTTTTGTCAAGATTTATCCACCTACAAGGCCAGGTCAATTAAAAATACTTACAAAAAATCAAACACCTATTTTTTCAAAACGCATTTTTTACTGACAAAATATTTTAATAGGGACCAATACCTCTCAAAACTAAAAAATAGGGTGATTCTATTCATATTAAAGTGATCCAAAAATTGCATATTTTCGGCGATTTTCCCCAAAACGGTCTATCCTATTTTATATTTTTATCAGTTTATTTTTTCTGTGCACAAAAAAATGTCACTAATTATACACTTTTTTAGGCCGGATTTCTGATATTTGGATGAAAGTGATGTCCGGATCTACCTTTTAAATCTGCCTCAATGATTGAAGATCTGACAACCTTTTTGTGTTTGTACTTTATCATTTGTACATCTGAAAACTCTTATGAAAACTTCGCACAAGTGTAGGAACTCTTGTCAAAACAGTTATGTTACACATACTGCCGTTCTATAGACGTATACGCATAATTGTCTCATGTCATTTTTGGATGATTTTGACTTTTTTGTATTGCGCGTATTCCCGAAAGGGACACGCGGCATACCAGCCTCGAAAAAACGCGCCGCACTTTCGGCAAATGCGCGCTGTCAAATCCCATACTGTGCGTTTTGTTTTTTTTATCTTCTTCTTCAAATTGCATGGCATTGTTACCGGGAATGTTTTTGATTGCACCAAAAGTGGAGAAAATCGTTGAGAAAATCTTTGAGAGAAATGGACAATAATTTTTCAATTTGGTTTGACATATACTTTTAGAAAAACACATGAGATCCTGTACAGTAGTTGTTCGGTAACGTAGCCCAGTCACCGAATGCCGTTCGCTAACTGGGCTGAACGAAAAATAACGGGGGGACTACCGATGCATAATATTTTTTTGATGAAGTAAAAAAATAAAAGTTACTCAAACTTAATTACAATGATTACTTTTCATATTTCTCTAATTGTGACTTGAAATGACATAAAAGTATGAAAAAAGTTTTTTTTTATTTGTTGAACATGATTTTTGCATCCATTAACCCCTCGGTGATTTCGGTTTGTTTTGGTTTTTGACTTTTGTCTGCTATTTAACTGGGCTACGGCTCAGTTATCGAGCCCCCAGTTAAAAAGCAGCCCAGTTAAACAACGCCCAGTTACCGAACAATTACTGTACTTTGTTCGGAAACTCATTAAAAACAACACCAAGTCTGTTTGTCCTATCGTTGCATTTCTACGCATAATTGTCCCGCCAAGTATTTTCTATCACGAAATCAATAGTTTGGCGAAGCATTATGTCTTGTTTACCAGTTGTTTTGCAAGATAATTACAAATGAGAGTGATAAACTGCTAACTGGGGTGATTAGGGACACATGGGGCGAATAGGGACCCCCGGGACAATTATGCGTAGAATCGCAGAAATCAGTCGAAAAATTTCAATCGCGTTTTTCTCAGCTGCACTTTTTTGAACATGAGACATTTATGCGTAGAACGGCAGCATAGTAGTAAAAAGTTAAAAACTTACTTTAACATATTAGGTATGTGTACAAATTGTAAAAGAGAAATTTCAACTTTGCAACATTGTGACTTTTTTTTAAACAATTCAGACCACGATTTTTTTCATAAAAATAAATAAATAAATCAAACCTACCTGCTGCGACTGGTTGCTGGCGAAAGATGGCGGCCATTTCCATCATAAACACCCCCGCCGACAGGTGCAACCCGTGGCAGATGCAGTGGATCGTAAATCCGATCACCGTGAGCAACCATCCCCAGCCTCCCTCCGGGTAGTAGTGCTGCCGGAGGGTCATCAACTGGCGCAGATCGGCCACCAGCCGGGTTCCGTACGGAATCTTCACCTCGTTCCGGTAGTGCCGGTGGTGGTGGTGCCGATGGTGCCGATGGTGATGCCCTCCGGAACCGGCCGACGACTCGTAGCCGATGTTGTTGATTCCGCTGCACGACCCGGTCCCGCTGAGGCCCACGCCCGAGTCTTCCCGGGAGTTGAGCTGGGGCAACGACTGGGACCGCTGCAGGGCCAGTGGCCGCATCGTGTCGTTCGACGAGAAGGACATTATTTTCTTCGATTTTTTATCTTCACTTGAACACTTTGGAATTTCACTTAAACCGGAAGTGCGATCCGGAATTGGAACCGTTTTTCACTGACACTATTCATGTTGGACTTTCAGTAACGTCCTCTTCTTCGTTTTCTCTTCCGATCTTCAGGTGCTACGGCAAAATGATGTATTCATGGTAATTTTATAGCCATGTAGCCACGACTGACGATAATTATTTTCGCGTTGTTTTAAATTGCCTCGTGATTGCACCGCAACACAGTGTTGCCGTTAAAATGGAAATTATTTCTTCAGGCGTTTAACCTTATCATACGCAGGACCTTGGTGTTCGGTGCGTTGTTTCATGCTTATTTTCAATTATTCAAAATGTGTGCCCCAAGGAACAAAAATATGTGATTTCATGCTGCACAGGTTGAGATTTGTACCGTTACTGAAACGGGTGGCCACTCAGTTGCACGTGATACTTATAGATTTTAATCTCGAGATAATTATAAATATAAATGTTCAAATTTCAAGAAAAACGTGTATGGTTCCACCTTATCCACGATATTTAGAATTATCATTTCGACGCTGTCGTGCTATTTTGTCGTTTGTCACTTATTGACGTTTCGAGAAAAACGCGTTTTAATGTTTGACCTTGAATAAGCAAAAACAAGAGCACGCAATGTAAACAATAACAAACACGTTTTGTTTGGTTGACCATTTGGTCGAGCTTGTACCTGTGTCAAACGCGTTCTGACCTATAATCTCTTTGGCCAATTGTCGCACTTACATCAATTTTCTTGCTGTTTCAAGATAGCACGACAATATTGAAACTTCTTTCATATGAAGAGCGTCAACAATGCACGAAGTTTTTTTGGTTTTTATTGAATATCTCAGGATTGAAATCGAATTTTGGGGATCTGTGAAGGTCAAAAGGCGAGGCATTGTGAGCTGCACAAAATGGCGTACTTAACACAAGTTGACCCAAAATGCACGTACGACAAGTTAACACGACAGCGACGATTTGTCAATTCTAGATTAAATTTTCAAAAGGAAACTAATGACTTATAGGTTGTTTTGAAAATTTACTGTAGAATTATATTTTTTCCTTCCAATTTTGTTTGATGAATCTCTCACAATCAAATTTCTGTGTTTGCAATATAAAATGTAAATTTTTTGAAATTTTCCGTATCGTCGCCATCGTGCTAACTTGTCGTACGTGCATTTTGGGCCAAATTGAGTTAAGAACGCCATATTGTGCAGCTCACAATGCCTCACCTTTTGACCTTCACAGATCCTCAAAATTCGATTTCAATCATGAGATATTCAACAAAAACCGAAAAAAACTCCGTGCATTTTTGTCACTTTATATATGAAAGTAGTTTCAATCTTGTCACTCCATGAAAATTGATGTAAGTGCGACAAAAGGCCAAAGGGATTTCAGGCCATGGCCTGCAGGAAAGTCAGGATGCGTTTGTCGCACGTACAAGCTAGACTACCGTAAACATTTGTATTTATAACTCAGGACTCCAGCAACCAACTTCAACCAAACTTTGGGACAATGCACAGAATGGTCAGCCAAACAAAACGTGTTTGTTATTGTTTACATTGCGTGCTCTCGTTTTTGTATATTCAAGGTCAAACATTAAAACGCGTCGGAACGTCGAAATGGCGGGTGCGACAAGATAGCACGACGACGTCGGTATGTTGATGAAAAGGAGATTTGACATTTTCAATGCTAGTTAGCTAGAGTCTTTATCATAGAGTTTTTCAGCCATAAACGCTGGTTCGGCTCGGATATTTTTAATCGACTGAGTGTAGTTTGATGTGTTTGTTGTTAAATCTGAGGTATGAGAAGTTATTTCAGATTTTGCAAAAGTTCTGCCCATGGAACGAATTCAATTGCAACCCAAAAAACAATGATCAATTTCACAGTCACCATATCTGATAAGATTCCACTCGAAAATAGCGATGGAAACCGAACTAAATTTAGCCCAAGTGTTGAAAGGACAAGCCAAAAAAAAAACTTCAACCCGTTAAGTAAAAGCGCGAGGTAATTTGAGCCTAAAGTAAGCAATTTAGCTTTTTTTTTCTGCTGCGCCGTGGCGTCAAATTTCGCCTCCAAAACTGATCAAAGGATGGCCACTTTTTTGCTGTGCTATGTCAAACCTCCATAGTTTCTTCCTCCGCCCCTCTCGTCGTGGTCTCGGTTTTGGGATGAAATATAATGGATCCAAAAGTATTGGCGTGTTGACAGCAGCGCGCCCCGGTCGCTCCGGAGTCCAAGTCAATCATTTTAATGATATTGATGGTGCTACTTTCATTCCGGGCAACCGTTTTTATTTTGCTGGGTAGGAGAAATTCGGAAATTTTTAAATTTACACTTAAAAAAATCTGGTTACAAAATATTTCTAACGCGGAATTTGCTTCAATATATAATAATTTAATCATTAGTAAACTTTGAAATTTAAGTCTTAATTGAAAAAAATGCATGATAAATGAACCAATTTTCAATCAAAATGTAGCAAAAATACATAAATACATACAGATGAGATTCCATTTAATGTGAAAATTGAGTTTATGAACATTCATTAGTGTTATTTTAATAAACCATGCAGTTAAAACAAATGCCCCAGGATCTCCTATGGTGCGAGTTTTTTTTTGGGGGAAAGGCGATGAAAAAGGGAAATTCGATGCCAGTCAGTATCTTCGATATGATTAATTGATCTTCGGTAAAGGAACACTCTTCCTTGCTGGCGATGCTGGGTCGTGAAATGGTACTGGGTAATTTTTCTTCTCCACTTTTTGTGCGAGGGATAAATTGGTATCGTTGTGCTCCAATTAATTACATGGCTAATCTTCGTAATCTTCTTCGGAAACTGTGATCGGCAAGGTCAACTTTTTTGCATGTCATTTATAAAAAGATAGGCAAAAGTGGATTATTAACTAAGATTATCAATACTTTACAAGTTTTACAAAATATTGATGATTACTTGAAAATTTTGTAAATAAAATATTTTATTCAAAATTTTAAAGTTTTCAGCCCGTTTTAAATACAAATATTAACGATGTGTATTCTATTCCACATGCGCAAAATCAATTTATCGTTCAACTTGTACCTTTATAAAAATCAATTTATCCTTTGATTTGAACTTGCAAGTCCCAGAAATGTCTTCGGGACAATCGGTAACTCATCGTCGTCGTGCTATCTTGTCGCACCCGCCATTTCGACGTTTCGAGAAAAACGCGTTTTAATGTTTGACCTTGACTAAACAAAAACGAAAGCACGCAATGTAAACAATAACAAACACGTTTTGTTTGGTTGACCATTCTGTGCATTGCCCCGAAGTTTGTTTGTATTTGGTTGCCGGAGTCCCGAGTTATAATTATAAATGTTTACGGTAGTCTAACTTGTACGTGCGTCAAACGTGTTCTGACCTGAAATCCCTCTGCCCTTTGTCGCACTTACATCAATTTTCAGGGAGTGACAAGATAGCACGACAAGATTGAAACTTCTTTCATATGAAAAGTGACAAAAATATGTGAAGGTCAAAAGACGAGGCATTGTGAGCTGCAAAAAATGGCGTTCTTAACTCAATTTGGCCCAAAATGCACGTACGACAAGTTAGCACGACGGCAACGAACTGATGAAGTCGGCATGATCTTAGATCAGGGGTGACTTAAGTAAGGCCCGCGGGCCAAAATGAATCAACATGTGCCTTCTTGAAGCCACCGAAGGACGACGATTTCCATAACTTTGCAAGGATAATCGTTACCAAAAGGAATCAGCATGTGTAGAGCACTATTCTAAACAACTTGTAGAAGGAATTTTGTCAAAATATTGATAGGGACGCAAAATGTATATCTTTGAACGAAAAATCATGGCAACGATGGAAGTCTTCACATTAAGTGATTTTATAATTCCTGGAAATTAAGGTTAAGTTTATGCCACGTTTCGTAACAGGTTTAAATGTGGTTAAAAAGAGGAAAAATTTTGTTTTTCATCAAATATTTATTGAAATTTTACTACCATTGGAGGAATAATTTTCGATAAATTCTTAAGCAAATATTTATAATTAAGATTGCACAAAATTTAAAAACTAAATTGCACACTTTTACAAAGTTTTTGTCACCCCTTTTAAAATATTATTGAAAAAATAAATTTAAAAAAATCAATTTAAATAAAACTTTAAAATTTTCATTATATTTGTGAAATCACGATTTTAACCATCGTGATTTCACAAATATAACGAAAGTTGCAATGAAAAGCAGATGAATAATGTTCATGCTGGTATTTTTTTATTTCTGATTTTAATCAAAAAATCCAATTGATTGGAGGCTTTTTTGTTCAAAAGTGTTTTTTTTGTTTTCTTATATTTTGTTTTTAGTTTTACAGATTTAAATTGCAGGCCAAGGATTGATACCTAAGAGCATGCAATGGCACTGACCTTGTTGCGTGCTCTTCGGTTGACGTCCACGTAAGGAACATCCTGGAAGGAGCGTAACTAACTACATCCGTAGTTCTGTTAGATCATCCGAATCATCTTGATCAGAACAGTATATCTCTGGTTCCTTGCGAGTGTCCTATTTTCTTACCTCCACGTTGGCTTGGTTTTCATGATGACCTAGCTGGTGGCCTGTGGAAACGGATCGTAAACCTTTAACCATCGCGGGTCAGAGTCGAGACGGCTAAAAGAAAGGGGCGCGACAATGTGGGAAAGGGAAGTAATTTGTGATTGTAGACGGTATTGTTTTGATTCGCAGTATGTTGAGTCAACTGCTGTGGATGTACCTGAAACATCGCACAACGGGGTTTCTCTTCTCTTCATTCTCAGCTACCACCTATCTCCTATTTTTATTTTGCTCTTCTGATTCCCAATTCTTCACTGATTCTTTTATTTAATATCCAACATTTGATTTTAATTTTACTAACTTTTGATTCTCTTATCTCTCAAAGATTTTCCACTCTTTTCTATCAATTGATACTGCTGTAACAAACTTTGTTTTGTTTTTTTTTCCTTAAAAATATACTTTTCCTTAATGTACTAGTAATATCAAGTCTATTTATCATTCGCCTAATCTTTTTTGATTTTATTGCGAATTTATTTATTTGAATAATTCTTTATCTTTCCTATAAATTATCATTACTATAATCTAAGCTTGTTTTGTATCTCTATTTATTAACTATTGTCTAATTTTACGTCTAATACATCTAGCTTCTCATTTTATTCTTCAAAATACGCTCATCATTCTCTTACTATTGATACTTGATTTTTATAAAATAAATTCTCTTTTACTGTCTATTGTTTTCAATTTTCACCCTTTTTTTCAAACAAGTGAGGTTTGAGCCCTTACTCAATTTATGGAATGGTTAAAGGATTAACACAAATATTACTATTGTATTTTTGGTAAACTTTTATAACATGCTTAGGACCAAAAATTGTAACAAAACACCGCGACAAAAGAAATAGCAACAGATAAACACGACTTAACAATAGGGAAGATTTCAGGAGAAAACAATACACAGTAAATAACAATTAGTTTTTGAATTCAAACTAAAAATAAAACAGTTTTTGCTTTAATGAAAGTTGATAGGCACACTATAAATGGTTAGGCGCTTATACTTACATCAAACCCTACTTAATGTACCACCCCCGGCCGAGTTAAAATGCGTAACCGGAAAAGAAGGTGTGCATGCCTGGCACGAACACTCAAAGCGTGTTCTAGCGTGCTGCTCGTACTGACTCAGAGCAAGGGTGAGATGTAGGTGTAAGGGCAGTGCGTGTTCGTCGGGAACCTAGTGCATAAGATCGGTCAAGGCCCGTTCTTACACTGAAAATTGCGAATTGCGAATTTAGTTTTACAGATTTAAATTGAAGAAAAATCATTTTTTTCTCATATGACCCGCAAGCTCATGTGAGCTTCAAATTTGGCCCGCCATTCAAAAACTTTGAGCACCCCTGTCTTAGATAGTCATACAGCCCAGACTCGATTATCCGAAGCCTCGATTATCCGGAGTTTCGATTGTTCAAAGTTTGATTATCCAAAGGTTTGTATGAGACTCCGGATAATCGAATCACGAACAAACAAAAAAAAAACGTTTTTTTCTTTTTCTTGTTTTTAACATCAAATTCAAGTTCTGCGACCCCACTTTAGTCAAATTTGAACAGTCGATTGCCTATTAAAAAATAAAATATATTTTTTCAATATTTCGTCACCGCCATATTGGCCGCCATCTTAGATTTTGCCAGTCGCAGTTTTTCTCATAGTTTTTCAATTTTTCTATTACAAAAATTTTACAACGTTAGTTTTTGCCCTGTAGGCTTCCATAGAGGCACTTTTTGGTCTCAATCTCAATCTTCGGAATCCTCGGAAAATTTCACGTTAGTTAGAAGTATTGGAGTTGTAAATTTGATTAAAATCACAACTCCAATACTTCAAAATTGATCAAATTTATAACTTCAATACTTCTTACTAACGTGAAATTTTCTGAGGATTCCGAAGATGACAAAATTGAGACCAAAAAGTGCCTCTATGGAAGCCTACAGGGCAAAAACTAACGTTGTAAAATGTTTGTTATAGAAAAATCGAAAAACTATGAGAAAAACTGCGATTGGCCAAAAAGTTAATACCATAGGCTTATAGTCCATAAAATTCCCTAACTTTCGACCGATAGGAGTATAAGTGTTGGAGGCTGCTGCAAAAAGATATTAAGGTTTAAAAAAATCAATTTTGAGCAGTAATTTGCAAAAAATATGAGAAAAAGTTAAACCAATCCTGTATGTCCATGGCACATTTTAAAGGGTTTCAAAAGACCTTTCGAATGCATCTAATAGAGTTGGAATTGATGAAGTTTTACGGAAATGCGAGCAATTTAAAGTTTTTTCATGTTTTTTGGACCTCAAACTTCAATGCCCGTTTTACCCCACTTCCCTTTGTCGTAGAGGACTCATATTTCACATGAGTTCATCTCATCTATAGACATTAGACAAACAAACGCTGAAAGTTTCATCCAAATCGGAGCACCTCGATACGACTTCTAGAACAAAACGAGCAATATTTACAAAAACTGCCTCTTAAGCGCCGTTTAGGGGTCAGCAAGCTCGACAACCAATAATAAGACAACGAAAAAAAAAATTGATTATCCGAAGTTTCGATTATCCGAAGTGAAATTTTTCCATGGCCTTAGGATAATCAAGTCAAGACTGCACGGAGAAAAAACCGTTCCGAAAATCGTGAACAATGTACCACGAAATCGGGAACAACGTGATATTCCATGGTACGCGAACGTACCATGAACACTTTCCATGAACAAATCGCAAATCGTGAACGTTTGTTCACGCGGTTTAGAAATTGAAGCACTCTAGCGGATAAAAATGGTACTACGTTTTGGGTTGGTGTCAGTGGTGTAGTATTTCTTTGATGACTCTGCCATCTGGTGGCCATTTTTGGGCTCAGGGAAATGCGTTGCCATCTGGTGGCCAGTAACCAAACTACAAAAATCATCATGGCGTTGAAATTAATTAATTTTTTATTGACAAAAACACATCACTTTACAAAAAAAACACTTTTTTTTTCGCTACCTGCAGTAAGAAATCACACATGGCTGGACCTGCAGTGGTTCAATCTGGTGGCCATCCCGATTTTTGTTGCACCGATGAAGACGGGAAGGTTAGAAGATGCCAGTGGCCGCCTGGAAGAATCTGACGCGGGAACATCTGTAAAGTATGTTTTTGTTAACAAAATTTTCAGCATCAAACATATAAAAACTTACCGAAATACTTGATAAGATGGCAATCCGGACAGAAAATTCTGTAGGATCTTCGCCGATGGCCCAAAACAGCGGTCATAATCTGTAGAATCGGATGGTTTCGTCGAAACTGTAAAGTAAGGAAACTAATCAACTTATATCAAAGAAAACATTCTAAAATTTACTTACCTCAATAATTTGCCACATCCGCTTGCCAGCCCCAACACCTAGTTTTTGTTTTCTCCGGGATTCCGGAACAATTTGGTTCCTCCCGCTGCTGCGGTTTTGTTTTCAAGCACGCTCTGACGTTTGAAATGGAACGAGCCGTGGGCGCATTCACAAATGGCGCAGTGTCAAATGAAACATGGGTAGTTCAGATATTACGTTTTCAAAAAGTATTAATATTTGATAAATATTTTTCTCCAACTATAAAGTTTATGTTTATTATGATTCGATATTTTTGCGAAAAAAGTTTTTGCGGTGCTGTACATTGTAATTTCATGTAAGTTGAAAATATTTTAAACTAGTCCAAACATGTTAAATGTGGTTATCAATGCTGAAAAAGGCATTTAAGATTGTTCTCAGTTGAATAGACTTCTATTTCCATTGAAATTTAGATATTTTTTTGAAAAAAATTCTTTTTGCCCCCTTATTTTTCCGACCAATTTTGAAAGGGGGGGGGGGGTGACATAAGCTTTGTTGTTTAATGATTAAATGGTTAAATGTTTAAATGTTTAAATGTTTAAATATTTAAATGTTTAAATGTTTAAATGTTTAAATGTTTAAATGTTTAAATGTTTAAATGTTTAAATGTTTAAATGTTTAAATGTTTAAATGTTTAAATGTTTAAATGTTTAAATGTTTAAATGTTTAAATGTTTAAATGTTTAAATGTTTAAATGTTTAAATGTTTAAATGTTTAAATGTTTAAATGTTTAAATGTTTAAATGTTTAAATGTTTAAATGTTTAAATGTTTAAATGTTTAAATGTTTAAATGTTTAAATGTTTAAATGTTTAAATGTTTAAATGTTTAAATGTTTAAATGTTTAAATGTTTAAATGTTTAAATGTTTAAATGTTTAAATGTTTAAATGTTTAAATGTTTAAATGTTTGAATGTTTAAATGTTTAAATGTTTAAATGTTTAAATGTTTAAATGTTTAAATGTTTAAATGTTTAAATGTTTAAATGTTTAAATGTTTAAATGTTTAAATGTTTCAATGAATAAATGTTTAAATGTTTAAATGTTTAAATGTTTAAATGTTTAAATGTTTAAATGTTTAAATGTTTAAATGTTTAAATGTTTAAATGTTTAAATGTTTAAATGTTTAAATGTTAAAATGTATAAATGTTTAAATGTTTAAATGTTTAAATGTTTAAATGTTTAAATGTTTAAATGTTTAAATGTTTAAATGTTTAAATGTTTAAATGTTTAAATGTTTAAATGTTTAAATGTTTAAATGTTTAAATGTTTAAATGTTTAAATGTTTAAATGTTTAAATGTTTAAATGTTTAAATGTTTAAATGTTTAAATGTTTAAATGTTTAAATGTTTAAATGTTTAAATGTTTAAATGTTTAAATGTTTAAATGTTTAAATGTTTAAATGTTTAAATGTTTAAATGTTTAAATGTTTAAATGTTTAAATGTTTAAATGTTTAAATGTTTAAATGTTTAAATGTTTAAATGTTTAAATGTTTAAATGTTTTAATGTTTAAATGTTTAAATGTTTAAATGTTTAAATGTTTAAATGTTTAAATGTTTAAATGTTTAAATGTTTAAATGTTTGAATGTTTTAATGTTTAAATGTTTAAACAATTTAACAATTTTACAATTTAACAATTTAACAATTTAACAATTTTACAATTTTACAATTTTACAATTTTACAATTTTACAATTTTACAATTTTACAATTTTACAATTTTACAATTTAACAATTTTACAATTTTACAATTTTACAATTTTACAATTTTACAATTTTACAATTTTACAATTTTACAATTTTACAATTCTACAATTTTACAATTTTACAATTTTACAATTTTACAATTTTACAATTTTACAATTTTACAATTTTACAATTTTACAATTTTACAATTTTACAATTTTACAATTTTACAATTTTACAATTTTACAATTTTACAATTTTACAATTTTACAATTTTACAATTTTACAATTTTACAATTTACAATTTTACAATTGTACAATTTTAATTTTACAATTTTACAATTTTACAATTTTACAATTTTACAATTTTACAATTTTACAATTTTACAATTTTACAATTTTACAATGTTACAATTTTATAATTTTATAATTTTACAATTTTACAATTTTACAATTTTACAATTTTACAATTTTACAATTTTACAATTTTACAATTTTACAATTTTACAATTTTACAATTTTACAATTTTACAATTTTACAATTTTACAATTTTACAATTTTACAATTTTACAATTTTACAATTTTACAATTTTACAATTTTACAATTTTACAATTTTACAATTTTACAATTTTACAATTTTACAATTTTACAATTTTACAATTTTACAATTTTACAATTTTACAATTTTAAATTTTACAATTTTACAATTTTACAATTTAACAATTTTACAATTTTACAATTTTACAATTTTACAATTTTACAATTTTACAATTTTACAATTTTACAATTTTACAATTTTACAATTTTACAATTTTACAATTTTACAATTTTACAATTTTACAATTTTACAATTTTACAATTTTACAATTTTACAATTTTACAATTTTACAATTTTACAATTTTACAATTTTACAATTTTACAATTTTACAATTTTACAATTTTACAATTTAAATTGATTTGCTTGAATGTTAAAATTATTGAAAAAATAACTAAATTCATTTATGTTTGATTTATTTGAATTTATCTTAATGACCCAATTTGCTTAGGGACCCTATTTGGATTCACTTCTTTGACGTCATCCGAAGGCCAAAGTCGGGCGCAACGAAACATGTCTGTGCGTGATTTCGTTTGCTCCTTCGCATGCAGCCGACGAAATTCCACCTGCAGATAGCGCTGATTCCTTGACACAAACTCTGGTACACAACGCCATCTAACGAAAACAATGTGTAAACTTCTAAACATAAAATGTGTTCCCGATTTTGTGAACACTGTTCACGATATCGTAAACATTTCAACATGATTTCGTGATCAAGTTCATGATTTCATGAACATTTAATGTACGCGAAAACATGAACATTTTTTCACGAATTTCGGAACGGTTTTTTCTCCGTGTGTAGTTATAAATTTCATGAAGTTTGATTTGTCACATGATATGGTTTCTTGCTTATTCCGGAAATGTCCCCACCCTCTGAGAAATGTAACGACCAGATGAGTCTGATTGTAGAACAAAATCGGTCTTACAAGGTCTGATCGGGGCGTTAAATTTCTCAGTGGGCAGGTGTCCACCGGTAACATGTTCCGGATCAACCGGGCTGGGTAAAATGACGTAGGCATGGCCTGAGACGGTCAATGTCAATGCACTCAAGTGTATGCTGAAAGTTACTTTTTAGTACTGTTATTATTGGTCAAGAAAAGAAGGTTGTTTCGTTTTCCTAAAAAGACAAGAAAAGTAGGTAGTTTCACATCGAAGTTGCAAAAAGATCCTTTTTTTTACTGGCTTTCCTCAGTGACGAAGGCAAAACTGTTATCAAAAAGGTCCTTCCCCCAAAAATCCTTCGCTTAGACATTGTTCTAGCAAATTAGAATTTTACGAACCGGAAACCGCTTTTCCACTTCACCGGCTAATCCGGTGAGAGTTTTTCTACGGCCTCCGGAAGGAAAATCCCGTCCGTCCTTCCGAAACCAAAAACTGTCACAATCCCGGCGAAGGCTTCCACAAACCAAAAGCCGTCATAAAAACTAAAACAATAATAAAATAATCTGGCGGCAGTGCTGCCAGCACGTGAGTAACACAAAAAAGGACTCCGCTGTCCAAACCATGCCAAAGTAGGTCAAATTAAACCCGCCACGCGGACAAGTGGAACCGACGACGACGTCAGGCCCGCGAGCGATCGACACAAACAAGCCAAAACCGCACAAATTTATTGGCAGCTTGCTTCTAGTGGATATGTTTTATGGGATGTTGTCGACGTTCCGAACTTTGTTTCCCCCCTTTTCGGGGGACAGCCGGTGGACAAACAAACCGATCTTTTGTGAGGAGCTTTTTTTAGGGTGGCAAGTTTAACTTTAAAAAAATTAATATTACCGTCACCAAGCATGTAAATTTCAATCTTTTCGACGTACTTTGATCTACAATAATTTTGCTTTTTTAAGTATTTCAAGTATTTTTAGTAGTTTTAGGAATATCAATTCAATGTAAGCTTGCAAATGCTCTCAATGACCACCCTATTGCTTAACTTTTCCCACTTTTTTGTTTGCTCTCGAAAGCGTCAGCTTTGATCCAGCTTCCGCCGTAAACTTACTTTTTAATAGCACTTGCCACGAGTGTGTGTGTGCTCAGGAGCAATAAGATTAAGTGCGATTCAGCTCCTGAGCGTGCGCCGCCACCAAGAGACTCTCAGAACCAATATCGTCGTCGTCGTGTGATTGCAGATGATGGCTGTTTATGGGCCGAACCGGTACGTTTCTGTCGCTATATTAATTTATATTTTCGTTCGGAATTGTCAGCGGGTCCAACTTTTATGGACACCTCTCACGTCGAACGCCATGTCGATGGGGCCAGGCCACGTTTTTCCCCCTGTTGCAGGAGGCAATCAAATTCTCAACCTGATAACGCTCACATGTGGGCTGCCGTAAAAGAAGTGATATTTATGTTATGATTATCGCATCTGGATATGGCATGATGATGGGATGGGATCGACCGCGGCCGGATACCTTTATTAGCTATTAACTTGGTGTGGCTCGGTTTGATCCGCCGATTTCACCGAGGGAAATTGTTGCATTCATTTTTGTTAGAGGGAGTTTAGAAAATCAGAGCTCAATCGCATCATGCTAAACTAGTTGCTCTGAAAAATAAACTGGTTTAAAGGTTTTGGTGTCACATTCAGCGATATACTGAATGCAGGTTTTATAAGTAATTTAAGAAAAAATCATCCTTCAGTATTTACACCTATTTTTTTATATGTTCATCTCAGACTTATTATCTCAAGGCATTGTTTCCATAACATTAAACCAAAATTTTAGTTTTTGCTTTTTGGGTGCTTTTTACTCAAGGCTGTTTAAAAACTCCAGAATTGCTATTTTGATAAAAGTGGTGTTTTTTCGAGTCTTTTAGGATAATTTCTGACTATTTAGTTGTTTTCCTGAAAAAAAAGTCTGTGGGGGTGACTAAGGGTCAAAAAACGATACACTTCTCGTAATTTCTTAATAACAAAATCAATTTAAATAACATCGAAAATCTTTCAACGTAGATTTGTTCTTAGATAGTTTACTTAGAGAGCCTATGTAGGTCCCTAAGTTTACTAACATTTTCCCAAAATATGGTGGATTTCGATGAACACTAAATTAAATGCTCCTTAGAGGGGGTGACATTGGGTCAAATGAAACTAAAATGATGCTCAAATACAATGATATGGTAAAAACAAGTCATCTAACAGTGTTTCTTCTTCTTCGAGGGAATCGTATTGACATGCTACAATGTTTGAAGTGAAGATTTTCAAACATTTGGGTAGTTTTCGATCAATTCGAACAAAAATATTAGAAAAATGATTTTTCGAGAGGTAATTTTTGGCCAAAAACGTACCTCAACTTTAGACAGCTGCCAAAATAACAGGATTTTGTCTAGGAACGAGATTTTTTCAGCGAAGTCATCTTAAGATGTCCCCTATAAAACCCTTTTAACAGATTTCAATTTCATTGAGAAGAACCTGAGAAATCGACGTCGTCGTGCTATCTTGTCGCACCCGCCATTTTGACGTTCCGAGAAAAACGCGTTTTAATGTTTGACCTTGAATATTCAAAAACGAGAGCACGCAATGTAAACAATAACAAACACGTTTTGTTTGGCTCACCATTCTGTGCATTGTCCCAAAGTTTGGTTGATGTTGGTTGCTGGAGTCCGAGTTATAATTACAAATGTTTACGGTAGTCTAGCTTGTACGTGCGACAAACGCATCCTGACTTTCCTGGCCTGAAATCCCTTTGGCCTTTTGTCGCACTTACATCAATTTTCATGGAGTGACAAGATAGCACGACAAGATTGAAACTACTTTCATATGTAAAGTGACAAAAATGCACGGAGTTTTTTCGGTTTTGTTGAATATCTCAGGATTGAAATCGAATTTTGGGGATCTGTGAAGGTCAAAAGGTGAGGCATTGTGAGCTGCACAAAATGACGTTCTTAACTCAATTTGGCCCAAAATGCACGTACGACAAGTTAGCACGATGGCAACGAATTGTTGATAATTATTTCGACGTCATCGTGCTATCTTGTCGCACCCGCCATTTCGACGTTCCGAGAAAAACGCGTTTTGATGTTTGACCTTGAATAAACAAAAACGAAAGCACACAATGTAAACAATAACAAACACGTTTTGTTTGGCTGACCATTCTGTGCATTGTCCCAATGTTTGGTTAAAGTTGGTTGCTGGAGTCCGTAATTATAATTACAAATGTTTACGGTTGACTTGTACGTGCGTCAAACGCGTTCTGACCTGAAATCCTTTTGCCCTTTGTCGCACTTACATCAATTTTCAGGGAGTGACAAGATAGCACGACAAGTTAGAAACTTCTTTCATATGAAAAGTGACAAAAAATTTCGGAGCTCTTTTGGTTTTCATTGAATATCTCAGGATTGAAATCGAATTTTGGGGATCTGTGAAGGTCAAAAGGCGAGGCATTGTGAGCTGCACAAAATGGCGATTCAATTTGGCCCAAAATGCACGTACGACAAGTTTGCACGACGGCGACGATTTAGCAGTAGTAAATATTTCAAGCAGTAGTAAATATTTCAAAATATTTCATCCCATTTTCATGAGTTAAATTTGTAAAATTGTGCAGCAATTTCAACAACTTAATTTAAGATTCAGCTGTACTAATTCAACTTAGATTTTAGAAATTTTGATAGCAAAATAATTTGCAAAAATATCGTCAAAACTAATTATATTCATTTAAGGATGCACAGCAATCAAAGAAGTTGCTGTCTTCTTATTCTATAATTGTCAAATTTACGGACCAAATCCTGCAAACATCTGATTGTAAAAATAATCAAACTTTGGTATAAATTATATTGTAGACAGTACTTTAGGGGATGAATAAAAAAATATAGTTCCCGTAGTTTTAAAGATACTGAAAAACCAAAACCACTTCAACGAATTGTCTCTGCAGTAAACTTTACGCAGTAGGCCTGGCCGCATTAACGTTCGTGCTGTTTCAATGCATTTTCACGCAGAAAAATGTTTTGTTGAACCAGCCTGTACGAGGTTTGATTCAACAAAATTTGTGTTGAATATAATCAACGCCGATTTTGCGTTAACACAAACCTTGATTTTCTAAATTCCACAAAAATCTTTTGTTGTTTTGAAAAAGTTGATATGACGTTTACTTTGATTCAACAAAAATCTTGATTTTCGAATCAACAAAACGTTTTGTTGATTCGAATATGCCTAATTTTTCTGCGTGTTAATGCAATGGCACACTGTAAATCGATGCCTCTGTGCTCTCTTGTACTTAGGTTGCTAAGATTCCTATCAAGTTAGCATGAGAGAGCAACGAGGCATCGAAATCTTAATAATTTACTAGAAGAGGGCTAGGCGTAATCTAACCTAAGACTCTTTCCAGGATCTCTTCGAAAGATTGGATGCACTAGGGTTTGATTTGATAAGGTTAAAAGAATGAGTTTTACAGCTTCCGGATGTTCGACAAAGTTTCAGAGCATTAAATTTCCATTGAGAACCTCACTTTTGGGAATATTTGGATGGAAGCAGTGCATCCTGCAGACAAAACCGTAAGGAAATTGGATTATTCATTCATCTTGTAGAGATTTGAAAAAAAAAGTCCCTTATTCTGGGCATTCTGGGTGTCCTTACAAAGTGTGTACAAAGTACACGTACGCGTCTGCCAAAGGGTTAAAAAGCTTAACAAACGTGCGTGTTATTTTAAACCAAATTGGGTACTAAAGCCCTATGTCAATTTTTATGTACAACGGTAAATAACACGATTAAAAACAATTTCTGATCACTTTTTTTCATTTTAATGCAAAAATTTTTTTTGACTAGACAACATTTTTTCGATGGATCAACTATGGTCCCCTTGGAACGAGCTGTCAAGTAGGAACTTTTCTGTCAAGAAGGACTGCGAGGTTAATTTTTCAAAATTGATTTAAAAATCCATTTTAAACTCTTTGTGGTCGTACAAAGGTTCATTGTACTCAGAAAAATAAGCTTTATCGCTGTAAACAATAATATCAGCAATCTAAGCTTCATTTTAGGACCCAATTGAACAAAAAACTTAATTACCAGCTAAAACATTCAAATCTTTTTTTTAACTCCTCACGTTATAAGAAATTTGTTTATCGTTATGGTTATAACTGCTCTTCGCTTGAGACTGTTTGATGTGTTTTTGTGCCAAATTGATATATTTGGATCAGTTTACACATCGCCCAAAGTTTAAATTATTATTTTAAATCTATAATCGACTTGCTCCATCCTTCATTACAAAAATTTATCGTGATATAACGATTGATGACAACAGATTCTAACGTTCTATCTGAAAATTAGCAAGAATTACATTTACCCATGAAGTCTTCAAGTTTGGAACACCCTTTCTTAGCGATATCATCAAAAAATGAATAACTACAATCGCTGACACCAACAAAAATCAAAGGACTTAAACTCAAAGGACAACTTTTACTAGTAAAATTGCAAGACAAGTCCCTGAAAATAGTAAGGTCGGCATAAAACGTTGCCTTATGGAAACTATTGACAAATTTCCGCAAAAGTGATCCAAGTTGTTCAAAAGTAAGTGATCTGATGCTTTGCAACGTCTCGAACTCGTTTTGCCTGAATTGATATCGACTGATACTGGTTTGAGGACAGTCCCACGTAAAGCAACCTTTCCTTCACATAATCTCATCCCTTCACTTTTCATGCCCTGCAATCGTTCGCACTTATCGCTGTTAATTATCTTTATAGGTTTTAAAGCTTTTTCTCCATCGGATCACCTCCAGCCTGCTCAGAAAACAACACAAAAATTGGGCTCGTTCATCTGCAGACCACCTTTCTTCAAAGCTTCTGGAATCAAAAGTCAGCAGAGCTAAAGTACATCAGTTTGAAATATTGCTGCTTTCTCCGCTAAAACGAATTGGTATTGACTTAAGCTCTGACCTTTCGCTTTTGTAGAGTCACGTGGGGGTTTGCAAAAGCCACCTGCAAGTCGTGATCACCATTTTTTGTCATGTTGCTTCGCTTCTTGAGTTTGCCAAAAGTGACCTTTTGCTAATATAACGCCACATAAAGTTCAACATAATAAGAAATTTTCCACGATTTTCTTACCCAACGCTAGTCTACTTCTACAGTTTGCAATTTATCGTTTTATCACACACGGCACACAGAAATAAATTTGTACCATTTATGCAATTCATGTTTCACGCTGTCCTGACCGGTTCAACATGCGTACACAAAACACAACACACAAACACTCATGGGTCTCTCCTCTAATCTCTGAACACAGTTCAAGCTCTCTTTCACGTTCGAGCTTTTGCATCTGCATGGTCCCAAGTTGCGTCCAACCACCTGGGCGCTAAAATTAAAAACAAGAAGAACGCCAACCCCTTGGTCACTAATACAGACAAACAGCAAATTTACACACTTTTTACATTTTCACTTTCAAATGCGAAGAATTGGTGGCTTGTTTTTTATTCGTTTCGTTTGCACTTTCATCGAACGTTACTACTACACTCAGTTGTGTGGTGAACGCATCAGTTTTCATTACTTTTTACTGACTTCCCCAAATCGAACGAAATTTCAATGGGTACCTATAAAAAATATGCTTAATAAAAGTATGCTAGAAAAAAAAAGAAATTGCAAATTAAAGTCTCCGTTCAGTTTTCAATCCATAGCCCAAAAATCCTCACCATTTTTCAGAATTTAAAATTGGGTAATTCTCTACCAATTCACACGAAATCGGGAAAAGTTGCCCCGACCCCTTTTCGATTTGCGTGAAACTTTGTCCTATGGGGTAACCTTGGTCCCTGATCACGAATCCGAGGTCCTTTTTTTGATACCTCGTGACGGAGGGGCGGTACGACCCCTTCAATTTTTGAACATGTGAAAAAAGAGGTGTATTTGAATAATTTGCAGCCTGAAACGGTGATGAGATAGAAATTTGGTGTCAAAGGGACTTTTATCTAAAATTAGACGCCCGATATGATGGCGAACTCAGAATTCCGAAAAAAACGTATTTTTCATCGAAAAAAAAACACCAAAAAAGTTTTAAAGATTCTCCCATTTTCCGTTACTCGACTGTAAAATTTTTTGGAATATGTCGTTTTATGGGAAATTTAATGTACTTTTCGAATCTATATTGACCCAGAAGGGTCATTTTTTCATTTAGAACAAAAATTTTCATTTTAAAATTTCGTGTTTTTCTAACTTTGCAGGGTTATTTTTAAGAGTGTAACAATGTTCTACAAAGTTGTAGAGCAGACAAAAAATTTTGATATATAGACTTAAGGGGTTTGCTTATAAACATCACGAGTTATCGCGATTTTACGCAAAAAAGTTTTGAAAAAGTTACTTTTTGCGTTTCTCTTTGTTTCGTCGTCCGTGTCTGTCGCGGGTGACCATGAACGGCCATGATCGACGACGACCAACTTTTTCAAAACTTTTTTTCGTAAAATCGCGATAACTCGTGATGTTTATAAGCAAACCCCTTATGTCTATATATCAAAATTTTTGTAATTGTCTGCTCTTCAACTTTGTTGAACATTGTTACACTCTAAAAAATAATCCTGCAAAGCAAGAAAAAACACGAAATTTTAAAATGAAAAATTTTGTTCTAAATGAAAAAATGACCCTTCTAGGTCAATGTAGATTCGAAAAGTACATTAAATTTCCCATAAAATGACATGTTCCAAAAATTTTTACAGTTGAGTAACGGAAAATGGGAGAATTTTTTAAACTTTTTTAGAGTTTTTTTCGATGAAAAATACGTTTTTTTCGGAATTCTGAGTACGCCATCAAATCGAGCGTCTAATTTTACATAAAAGTCTCTTGGACACCAAATTTCTATCTCATCACCGTTTCAGGCTGCAAATTATTGAAAAACACCTCTATTTTCGCTTGTTCAAAAATGAAAGGGGCCGTACCGCCGCTCCGTCACGAGATATCAAAAACCGGACCTCGGATTCATGATCAGGGACAAAAGTTACCCCTTAGGACAAAGTTTTACGCAAATCGAAGAAGGGTTGGTGCAACTTTTCCCGATTTCTTGAGAGTTGGTAGAGAATTACCCATATTTTAAGCAGTCTTTTGAACAATATTGACTATTTGTTTCATCAATTATTTGCTTTTGTGGAGAAAAAAAGTCATTTATAAAAAAGTTGTTTTGCCAGTTATGGACCCCCTTTTCCTATGGTGGACCCGGGTCCATAATCCGATTGTGGATCCGGGTCCATTATGGAAAATTGTTGTTTTTATATCAAATTAAACCGATATTAGATGTTTTGATGCATGATGGGGGTAAATAAAAGATATAAAAAATAAAAGTAGGATTTTGTTAACTTTACGTTGTAAACAAATAAATTTTGTTAACAGATATGGCTTAAAACAACATAAAAACTTAACAGACTTTTAAACTCATATTATTCCGAAAAATATAAAAAAAACGTGTCAAAAACCACTTTAAACATAAAAACGATAAAAAAAAGTAATTTTGATGCAAATTTTTTCATATAAATTACTTAAACAATTACAGTTGTTGATAAAACTGCGCATGTTTATTTTCAAAAAAGGTTTGTGATTGATTAATTATTATAAAATACCATTTCAAATTTCAATGATGATGCTTCAGTAAAGTTCAATTACCGTAACCTGGAGTCAATCGGGACACATGGGGCGAATTGGGACAGCAGTTTTAACCATGTTGGAGCACAATATTTTGATTTTTCTGGTTGGTTTCGGTTAAAACAGACTCAGACCAACAAAATGTGTACATCCATTTCCAAATTTCAAAGCTTTAAGTGCTCCAAACACTGCTGTCCTTATTCAGAATGTAGTCCCGATTCACTCCAGATTACGGTAACTAAAGTTTTTAAGTTCTTAAGGTTTCAGAAACTTTGGTACTTTTAATATGAAAACAACTTTTTTTATACTCATGATAGAAAAATATGCAATTAGGTTGATAAAAACAAGCATTTAATGTATGTTTAAGAGAAACTTTTGCTTAAACAGACAGTTTTCTTCATTTTTGAAGGTTAAATTAACAGGGGTCCACTTTTGGAAAAGTTTGGATTTTCGTTGTCCTTTATTGGACCCCCTAATTTTTGCTTGAAAATGAGCAGTTTTTCGTTTTATTTTAGTGAAGTTCCTTAAACATACATTATTTCGACTTACTGAAGTGAAAAAATGATTGGATAGTTAATACAGTCATAAAATGGAAATGCTGTTTTGTTGTGAAAATGCTAGTGGCCATTGCTGATTCCAGATGTCGAACTCAAAACACTTATTTTGACGAAAAGGACACGTCAATGTCAGTCAACCTTGTTTAAAATGGTGCTGAACATGCCAAATAAAAAAATAGATAAAAACACGCTTTTTATTGTGATTTTATTGAATTTTTCATCAACAAACCTTCAGAGGGTCAACTATAGGGAAGGGGTCCGCTAATGGATAACGTACCCTACTGTGACTATTTTAAATTTTTCAGAACTAAATGAAATGTTGGAAAATATATATTCATATGCATAATATGAACTCATTTTCTTCCTTTTTTTTGTTTATTTTTACCTAATAGATAGTAAAAATCTGTTTCCATAAAGGAAATAAAGTGACTTTGTTGTTGCAATTATTCCTTATTTTTGCAATACTTGAGTTTTAGTTTTTTTTAAAGTAAACGAAAGTGCACTTGTTTTTTTAGCAAAATATTTTTGGTTTTTGACCTGATCTTCACACTGAAGAAACGTTTAGTTATAAATCGTATTTAAACTCGTTGCAAGACTCGATTTATTCATTGTCGAAAATGGTATCGCTAGGCGACCACCTTTTCATCTAGGTTTCGAGCTACATTAAATATAACTAAGTAGAAAATTTCTACTAGAAATTCATCAAAGTTGACCTCCAATATGACGTATGGACCATAGATTTGTGTTGGATTTGTGGTCATGGATCAAAATAACCCAGCGATTTCAGTCTAATCCCAATAAAGATACATTTTCGCATAATTTCGTAGCCGCCTTAAACATAAATCACTCCTTTTCTCCTTTTCGAAACACCCCAAAAACATACTTCAATTTTGATCATTTTCTAATGCCCCTGAGTGTACTACGCTAAACTATCGTGACACTTTTTCTTCCATTTGACAATCATCACTTTTGGATCACATCACAATTTGGCGGTGCTCTGGAGCCCGCTCGCCGTCGTCATCATTACCATTTCGTGGGACACTTAACAACAATTGAACAGCACTTTAAGTAGGGACGGCGAGCAAGAGAGCATGCAATCATAACCATTATTTTAACGGGCTCGCTTTTGGGACCTCGGCGGGGAACCCGTTTTTGGAGTTTACAGCTTCAGCTGCTTTTCATTCATTCTTTCAGCATATTTTGGGGGCTCCAGGGGATATTCCCCATTCTTTTTTGCAAAATACATAAACCGACGGTGACGACGATCAACGATGAAACGAAACGAAATGTGTTTGGGCTTTGGGTTTGTGTCCCTCGGGGAAAAGCAGATCACGACTCGGTCCCGTCCGCGTTGGTTAGGGTAGGTTACATTCGATGGAACGACGCGAACGGGGACTGTTGAGCGCGGCTTGGCGAGGCTCTCACCTATGGGTTCGAGAGTGTCGGCTGCGGGAGGCAGTGTTGCCAGATGACTTAATCAGAAAAATGAAAGCAAAAAACCTGACTTTGATTCGCGATTAAAAGCTCAATAATTCCACCAGATGGCGCGAATCATCGAAGTATGACGATTCAAATTTTCCCAGTGTGGTGGCATAGGAATCAAAACTTAAAATTTAATTTCCAGCTCTTAGAACAACTTTAGAGAAAAAAAAATCAAGTAATACGAGTGTATACTTTTTGCCCTCTTTGAATTAACCCTCTACGGCCCATTTTTTTGAAAATTGTTAATTTTCCCGTGTTTAGGAGATCATTTTGAGCAACTTTTGTTCTACGAAAAACTTCACTTCTCTTTTTTTATGTTTTTCTTGCTTTATTTTTAGTATTATAATTTGCATTTATCTCGTTTAGTTTATGTTTGTTTTTGGTAGTTTTTGGCCTATTCTACCACCTCCTATCATTACATTTTGCCTATATGAAATAATATCTAGTATGTAAGAAAATTGTAAGTAGTCTACATAAGCTTGACTAATAAACAATAAACAATATCTTATTTTTTCATGTTTTTACGGTCACTTTTTCAATGCTTGTTTTTCACATTTTCTGGTATAAAATGGCACCATGAATATTTAAATTGCAAAAAAAATGCGTAGGGGCATAGTCTGGGACACTAGAAAAATTACTGCATAATTCTTTTTACTCAAAGTAAAGGAAATGTTAGTAAAAAATAAAGTCAAAGTTTTAGGGGTCAACAACTCAAGTACATTAAAAAAACATTGGCAAAGTCACATAAAACAAGTGAAACTTCAAACCCATAATTTTTCTAAAATTTTAAGAGTTCTTCTTTCTAATGCTTTTTAAAGATCAAAAAATTGGATGAAAAATTGTTTTTTTGCAATTCCGTCGTGAAACTACTTACTTTTCCTGTCATTCTTGAACGACGAAATAGCCTTCTTTTCTGTACCAAAAATAACAGAATCGAATAGCAACACTTTTCAAAATAAATGCTGAAAAGTTCTACTTTTCAGCACTCAAATGGGTGCTGAAAAGTTGAACTTAATGCAATAAAAAAGATTTAAAAAAAATATTGTGTAAATGATAGAGCATCAAAAGTTTACACAGGATCAGCTCGAATTTTTGCTCAAAAGTAGTTTTGAACGCTGAAATTTAACAAAACAGAATTCACATACATAACCTTAAAGGGTGAAAATTTCAATCGATATACTTCACTCTGTTCTACTACTCAACACTGTACTCAACAGGTGTCGCATGTCGTTTGACTCTTCAACGCCAATAAAGGTATTACTGAATGTTACATTTCAGCGAGAATTTCTAATATATTATTGTTGAGATAAATTTGTTTCTGACACCAAAAATATTTTTTAATATTATTTTGTCAATAACCGGGAACCGTGGTGCAGGGGTAAGCGTGGTTGCCTCTCACCCAGTCGGCTTGGGTTCGATCCCAGACGATCCCGGTGGCATTTTTCGATACGAGATTTGTCTGACCAGGATTTACACTTTGTTTCAGGATTCATCAAGTTTGAAAAAGATTTGTTTCTTTGAATGTGTTTCGCGATTTTGGGTTGGTACTCGCAGCAGGTGGTTTTATAAGTGTCTTAAAGATAATTGTTTTGGCGCATGATTTAGCAACCAGAAGAATGCTAAGGATAAAAACTAGAAATGCTCTGGAAACACAATAGTGTATTTTAATTTTGTGAAATTTGGTGACGGCGTCACGCCGTCAAAAAGTTTCGAAATATTTTAAATGATTTTCTCTGACAATACATTTGCCTTTGTCATAATGATTGTTTGTCATAAAACTTTGTAGTTTTTTATGAAAAACTGTGAAATTTTCATCCCACTTGTTTAAATTTTTTTGTTATTTAATTTTTCACATTAGCTTAGGTTAATTATTTTGAAACATATTTTTACAGTGTGAAGCTAGTTGTTTTTTTTTTCAATTATTTTAAAGCATAGAATTCTTCAACATCTGTATAAATTCAATAGTATTACCTTGTTGAGTAATGAAAGCATTATCATCAAGTAAACCCCTCTATGCAATTCAATGAAATTTTAAGGCAAATTCGATTCAAAGAAAACGAGAGCGCTTTTGTTTTGAAGATATTTATGATCTTATGATCTTCAATTTGTATTTGTAATGTTTTTAAACAATTGTGGTTTGCCCAAACTAATGTGTGTTAAGTTTGGCATCATGTATACAGCAATTCCATTTGAAAAGAGTCTAAACCGAAATAAAAGCGGTAAATCAAGCTTTTGAGTTAATATTGCTTAATTCTCCATCAATCATCTGGCAGCACTGCCGTTTCATTCAACTTCGCATTGGGACTTTCTTCTGGTATGTAGTTCACCGCCGCCACAACTTGTATCACCACCTGGAGGCTGTGTGCTCTTATTTTTGGCCTGGCTCTGGTCGTGGCAGACAAGCAAACGCATGCAGGCTGGTTAGGTTCCCACAACAACAGTCGAACCTATTCACACAGCGCGAATGGACCCATCCCACCATCGCGCATCCGACGACCATCAGTTCGGGTCTCTTCTATACTAACATCAATTAAATCTACTGCAGCTCCACAACCCGATGTAACGACGACGACGCCGTCGCGACCAATCCCGAAACTACGTCCGAAAAACCCGTTCCACGCGGTGCAAATTTTTCGCGCGCGGTGAACACGCGTGACGCAAACCGAGGACACGCAAGCGAAAACGGGTCGGTCCCGAAGCGCGCGCGACGACCGTTGACGACCAGAGTCATTTACGTACTGGCCGGCCGCTGAGGCCGTTTTTGCTCTCTCCCTGCTGACGACACGACGGTCCACCAAAAACAACCCTCCCGTCTCCCTTGGCCAGCATCCCCCTTCGAAAGATCTTGGAACCCCGCACCTGAAAGACACACTCACACACGCCGTGAAGTCTCCGAAAAACGTGTTTAGAGACCCACTCTGTAGAGACTGGGTCTTCCCGCGCCTCGAAAGCTCTCACCAGCGAAGGTCTATCGCGCTCTCACGTTCACTATTAGTCTCTTTGATTTTCGATTTTCCGCTCTTTCACTCGGTGTCGCATCTCATCGCGGGTTTGGATCTCCTGGAGTGAGTTTTGGCTGTGGAACTACAGCATCCTAAGAGCGATTCTTTGGAGTTCGATGATTGATTTGTTATAATTTGAAAAAAAAAAAAAAACATTCGCTTTAGAATGAACCATTCCTCAGAAATATTTATTGTTGTTGTTTTAACAAAAAAACTTAAATTTTTGAATTTAATTTTCTTTTTCGTACATTTAAATCTTCAGATCAAATCATTATATTCAAATCTTCAAACCTTATAAGAAAGAAGGGAAAATTTTGTGAATAGACAACTCGACTTTTTTAGATGTCAGTAAACGATAAAGTTTCGACAAGGTATGATAGATTTGTATAGAGCCTCAAATTTTCCACGTTTACAAAATACCGGGAAACGGGAAATGTTCAACAAAATTCTCGGAAAATCCCTAGATTTAATCATAGAGCTTGTAAAAAAACTTAAACTTCAAGAAATTGGACAAATTGCCACTGTGAAAAATTTGAGTGGATCTAAAGTATCAGCTATTCGATTATTATTTAGACAACAGATTTGGTCATAGGATAGCAACATTACTTGATCAAAATAACGATTCAAGAAACAAATTAATGGCATAGAGCTTGTAAAAAAACTATAATAACTTCATTATTGAATTTTGGCAGATTTTATCAAATTTTCAAAGTAATTTTTTGACCTTACACAGTTTAAGGAAAAAAAAACGATGGCCGAAATCATGGAGAATTGATCTCATCCATTTACAGGCAATTGAAGTATCTGTTTGCAAAAACGTGAATAACGCAAAAATCCCAATGAATTAAATATTAGAGTATACCGTAATCTAGGGCGGATCGGGACTTCAGTCTGAATAGGGACAGCAGTTTTTAGAGCACTTAATGCTCTTAAATTTGGAAATGGATGTACACTCAAACCCCGATGGTTTGACACCAACTGTTGTCAATCGAACGCGGTCGCTTTTTAGTTTGACACCCCTTTTACACGGAGTTCACACACACTACCAAACGTTTGTTTTGGTAGTGTGCGTGAGCGCCGTGTAAAAAGTGACTGTTCGTCACTTTTTAGTTTGACTTTGACCAACCAACGGTGAACAAACTTAAAAAAGTGTCAAACGAAAGAGTGACCATTCACCGGGGGTTGAGTGTTATCACTCTTTGGAATGTTTTGTTATGTTCTCAATCGGTTAAAATAATCAATGTTTTAATTAAAAACTGTCCAACGTTTCGACGAATATTAATTGAAAGAATAAAAAACATTTTTTTAAACACACTCCAACTTTTCAAAGAAAAGCTCCCTCTTGTTTTACACGTTCCCACTCGCTCCCACGTGTTCTCTCTTTTTTCCCTCTCTTGCAATCGGTTGGTGGTTCCGTGACTCCTCGTGTGTTGTTGGCGTGGTGATTTGGTTTCCGCGGAGATTTTTGTTTCCGTTGCCATTCTGTTTTTGCCCGGGTTGACTGTTTTTGTTGTTGACGCTTTCTTTCTTATCTTTCTCCGAGTTTTTTTTTTTGCTACGAGTCGCGAGAAACCGGCTGATGTGCGAGCTTTTGAGGTCTTGGATTTGGTTTTTTGTAGGTGCTACTGTTTTATAGTCACCAAAGTTTAAATTGATTTAGAACTAGAATATTGAAGAAGCTTTATTAAATTCAGTTTGTTTTTGCTTTACTTAAACTAGGCCACAACATTTCAAAGAAACGATATTTGAAAGTTTCTTTGCTCAAATGACATGTGGTTGGTCACTTTTTCGTTTGACACTTTTTTAGTTTGTACCCCGTTGGTTGGTCAAAGTCAAACTAAAAAGTGACGAACTGTCACTTTTTACACGGCCCTCACGCACACTATCAAAACAAACGTTTGGTAGTGTGTGTGAACTCCGTGTAAAAGGGGTGTCAAACTAAAAAGTGACCCCGTTCGTTTGACAACGGTTGGTGGGTCTCGTGGCGCAGGGGTAGCGGCTTCGGCTGCCGATCCCGATGATGCTATGAGACGCGGGTTCAATTCCCGCCTTATCCACTGAGCTTCTATCGGATGGTGAAGTAAAACGTCGGTCCCGGTTTCTCCTGTCTCGTCAGAGGCGCTGGAGCAGAAATCCCACGTTAGAGGAAGGCCATGCCCCGGGGGGCGTAGTGCCAATAGTTTCGTTTTTCGTGGTGTCAAACCATCGGGGTTTGAGTGTATTAAATTGTAAAAAAAGTGGAGAATGTTTTTTCTTTCACAGGTGAATTCAAATAAATGTTTGTGCCCGAATAGAGTCTGAGTCAAGAAGGGTATCTTAAACTAGTTATGTTGGGGACGAGGGGCGCGACATTGGCCTTAATGAATTAATTTTAGCAGTTAATATATTAAGGAATTAAATACCTCACGTCATTTGACATCTGACAGCGCCACACCTGCATTCTAAACATTGGTTTTGTTTGTTTCTCTTTCGCGCGCTCAACTGTCAAGTTTGTTTGGATTCCGTGAAGCGTTGGAAAAAAGTGGTGATGGATAAAGTGAAATTTACGGAGAATGCAGAAAAGATGTGATCCGCTGGTAGAGTAGATGCTGCCGGAGGAAGAGATTATTTTGCATTCATCATTTGCATCATTATTTTGCTTCCAGAACGATGGCTTTGCTGAGGGGAACGGAGAATTATTCTTTAAGCATGAACCCAACCTGTTCCGCGCTCGGATCGCACACAATCTACGCCAAAATCCCGTGTCCCCGCTGGACGATGCCCATCAGCCGGCTGCTGACCGAGATGACCGGCCTAGATTCGAGCGAGTGCCAGCCGCACTGCTGGCCTCCCGGTATCTGGTCACACAGCAAACGAATAACGGTTCCGCTAAAAAAGGACCTGGACGGTCCCATTGAACCGGTTGTGATAAAGGCGGCGGTGAAACGACCGGAAATGAACGACGTTTGCCAGTGGATGATGACGGCGGGCCGGATGGGCGGGCGGTGCCCTTTCAGAAGAACCTGGACAGGCAGCAGCTGATGCAGACGTGTTGCTTAATGGGAATGGGTGGACGCAGCAGCAGCGAAGCAAGAGGCAGAACAATTTGGACGAGGAACGGCTCCAGATGGACGAAGCGGAGATTTTTTCTTTAAGCATGAACCCCACATGGCAGAGTTGTTGCGGATGATTACGGTGGAACCTATGCTGAGGATTCTGAACCGGGCATGGTGAAGTACCTGACAAAATGGCGATGAGCAGCTGGAGAACAAAACGGTGCTGCTTCCCGAAGGATTGAAAGGGCAAACCGAAGTTTCTTCTCAATATTGTTTCTTAGGACTAGACAAAATCAAAATAAAGCGGAATAATATTCTTTAGTGTTGTGTGGATATTACGTTGCGTGGTGAAAATGCATTTTTATTAGCACAAATAAAAATAAGATTTGGTTGTTGTTTTTTTGTGTTCGCTTTTTATTACCCAAATAATTTTACCGAAAACTCTGCTCTCGCAGGCATTTTCCGTCCTAACCACTTCTCTGGAACCAAGTCTGGAACAGTTACGTAATTTTACATCGTTACATAATTCGCCACAATTGGCTCTTGGTCCTGGCCCATCCTCATATTCCGGGTCTTCCGGTCACAAAACGTACGTCCGCTGGATCGTCTTCGATGGCTTCTTCGTTGATGTTCAGGTGCAGGCGCTCTTCCAAGACGAAATCCATGAAATCGGTGCTGTAAATGTTGGGAAGGCAGGGTTGGAGGCCAGTTTGCACTCGAAAACAGACACGGCGATTTGTCGAAGCCCCGTGAATTCATTTGCGATCATCCAATGGGGACGAGTCAGCTTATTTTCCAGAGTTAATCATGTCGATGGAAATGATGTAGGACGTTGTCTGCCTGGATCCGGTTGACCACGTTCAGGAGGCAGGTTAGGATCTGGAACGCCACAGTTCCAAGTGAACTGGCATTATTGTACTTTCCGATGCAGTAAAAGCGATGTACATCTGGCAGGAGTTCAACCAGTTGGCTTGTTGGAGCAGATTCCTGGCGAGCAATGCCCTTTTGTTTGGTTAACGCAAATACGCAATCAAAACAAAACAAAATTTGACCAAACACAACAACAAATATCCCGCGCAATGTCAAGCTGCCAAATCAATGTGGTGTGAAAAGAGGTGGCGTTGTTTTGGTCGTAAACAAAAGTTAATTTTGCCTTAATTTGTTAATTTTGACCGTTAATTAATTAAATTATTTAATTTCTTACTATTGTCCCGCCCCTCGGTTGGGGATTTAATTCCTGTTCACAAAATATTGGCAATTCCCTAATTGAAAACTAAATAATGTTAAAACTCTTTGTTAACACTCTTGGTCTAATAGTCAATTGGTATTTATTTTTAAAATTAAAACTAAATTCGGTGGCATTATGATTTTCTTTGAGGACCTAACATCATTGTATCTCAAGGTTAGGCTAGGTCTCATTTTCTAGCAAAACCTAGTTGAACTTTCTAGGTTAACACAATGTGATCAGCATCGGCTTGCTTTCTTCTTCTTGAAAAAGCTTAATCTTGATAAACACCTGAAAACCGTGCCATGATTTTTTTTCCGACGATCTTTAAGTTTCTATTTTTAAACTTTTGGAACCGGTGTGATGCTTCAGTGCTATTTTTGGTCCATTCCAATTGTGCTTTTGTGAGTTTTTTTTTATTCTTTTCACTTTCCACACAAGGTTCAAAATAGATCCCCGGTTGTTGCACCAAAGCCGCTCGACCAAAACAGAGACCCAAAAAAGCTATCCAGGTTTTTAAGCGAAGATGGCGTTCGAATTGTAAACGTCCGAAATGTCAAAATCGCTCAGTCGCACCAACTTTAGAAAAAAATGTGGCTGTTATGCCTTGACACACTTTTTTCGGAATATTGGTACCACTATGTGACTGTGACATTTCGGGCGTTCACAATTCGAACGCCATCTTCGTTAAAAATCTGGAGTTCCCTCTGAATTGTGTAAATCTTAAGTTCAAGCAATAACGGTTGAGCCCTTTTGCCACAGCCAGCCGGCGATTTGTGGTTTTTCGGGCTCCACGCCCGCCATGTGCCATGAAGCATAGCAAATGTTAGCTGTGTGTGTGTGTGTGTGTGTGTGTGTGTGTGTGTGTGTGTGTGTGTGTGTGTGTGTGTGTGTGTGTGTGTGTGTGTGTGTGTGTGTGTGTGTGTACACAAGCTCGTCATACTTGTTATCTTGTTGCTTTTTGCACTTTCTCTCAAGCTCCCGTTTCTTGCGCTGGGTTTATTGGGAAGAATTTTCAATTATAAAAAGTAATTCTGTAAGATTTATTAAAAAAAATTGCTATGCTTTTCATGTTATTACTTTCTACAAAGTTTATTTTTATTGTGGAAACTGTTGCAACAAGTATTGTCCGTTTCTCTCAAAGTACACGCCGTGCGGCATTTCAGAATGTGCCGTACTGCCCACCATTGAAAAAACGGCTAATATCCACTTTTGGCAAAAACGAGATAATAGCACCAGATGGTAGAGGATGTTCCAACGCATCTTCTGGAACTTGAATTTTACTGAAATAGTATTTAGACTTGGCTGCCGATGCGAAAAACCAAACGGCTAATATAGAACAGACTCAGACCAACAAAATGTGTACATCCATTTCCAAATTTATAACCTTTAAGTGCTCTTACAACTACTGTCTATATTCAGACTGTAGTCCCGATTCACCCCACATGACGGTATGCGATTTGACAGCGCGCATTTGCCGAAAGTGCAGGGCGTCGTTTCGAGGCTGATATGCCGCGAGTCTTTTTCGGGAATACGCGCAAATAACATGTCTGGAGCAACATTTGAATTGGGGCGGTACGACATTGCTCTTACGGCTTTTCATTACATGCGCATAAATGGGACGAAAGGCCGTAAGGGAGCTAACTTTTATTATGTGTTGCAATGTAGAACTCCCGACAATAAACACATAATTTGCCACAATAAATTTAACAGACTAAAATACGAAACTATTTGGCACGACCAGAGTGCACTGGCGTTGTGCTCTGGTCGACGAACGACAATAGAATGTCGAACACAACAAATGAAGACGACGACAAGCTCCTCACTGCGTGCGGAGAGCATCGATCAGAGTTGGCTGTGCCAACACAATGAGCCACCGTCAACGTCCACGTCGTCGTCAGGGTGGTCCTCCCAACACCTCCCCCCTTTATGTGAATGTGTTGTCGTATCTCGTTTGGCCCTTCTGGTTCAGAAACAGGTACGAGACAGAGCTGAAGCTTGCTGAGGAGTAGCACTTGGTGGATGTTGAAGTGGAACTCGCAGGACCTCCCTAGGTTGATGATCTGGACTCGAATTTGGACGAAAGCTTGAGCTGCTGCTGGCGGACGTCACCGAGAATCCAGAACGGTGAATGTGTGTGCCGGCTGCCTGCTGAACTTGAAGAAGTGTTGATTGGCAGTGGTGCTGTGCAGTACTCGGCGAACCCGACTTGGTTGGCACTCGACCAGGGTTCCAGGGCCAAATACCGTAGCGAACGAGGATGTTGTCTGAAGATTAGCGCAACTCCGAGCCTTGATGACGTCACGCCGGTTGAGCTGGCCATCCTGCTTGGAGCATGCTGACGATCGAAGTTGGCCACTAAGCATTTCTGCTGGTGCTACGAGGTGTACTTCGAAACGAACGTTGAACAATAGCCAGTGTGCTGATTGTTTACGGAGTCCCTCTTCCCCCGTTGAATTTGAGTGCTTGATCGGATGATTTACACTCGGCGAGCTCGGTGAACTGCGACTCGCAGTGGCCGGACCTGGTGTGACAGGCCAACCGGATTGCGCGTACTGGGTGTTTGGGTTGAGTACGGGACCTGGGCCGGGTTGCGTGCTTTCCTCGACGAGCGACGTACCGGATCGGTGTGACGATGTCCGCTGATCGTACTCTCCAGTGCGCTGACCATCAACCAAGATGTCATCCCCGTGACGCAAATCGTCGATGATACCGTCGTTCTTGCTGCCCACCAACTGCTGGAACCCCCTGGAGCAGACGTGACGCCCGGGGTGCGTTTGATGGTGACGAAGGACAGTTGGGTTGGGGCGATGACTGGCAGGTTGATGTGATCCGCCATTTTGTTGTTGTTCACCGGTGAAGATGGCGGATGCCGACAGAACTGAACGATGTTCTGCTGATGAGGTGCCGGCGTGTGGAGGTCGCGTGCAGTCCAGGTTCCCGCGGAATGCTCTTTCCGGCGGCAGGTGATCGTGCTCCTGGTGGCTGAACCGAACTGGTTGAAATGCTTCCTCCTGATTGACACACGCGCGGGGAGCGCGAAATTGTCGCACATAAATGCGATCAATTTGCTCCGTTCTCGTCGCCACTGTTGCAATGTAGAACTCCCGACAATAAACACATAATTTGCCACAATAAATATACATTTATTTACACGGACAGAACTACATTTAACAGACTAAAATACGAAACTATTTGGCACGACCAGAGTGCACTGGCGTTGTGCTCTGGTCGACGAACGACAATAGAATGTCGAACACAACAAATGAAGACGACGACAAAGCTCCTCACTGCGTGCGGAGAGCATCGATCAGAGTTGGCTGTGCCAACACAATGAGCCACCGTCAACGTCCACGTCGTCGTCAGGGTGGTCCTCCCAACATTATGTAACGCAGTTGGGGAGGAGGGGGGGGGGGTCGGAGGCCGCTTTACGCTCCATACATTTTTTTTTTAAATTTGTAAGGAAATTTTGTTACGAGGGGGGGAAGGGAGTCAAAAATCCGATTTTTTGCGTTACGTAATAAAAGAACGCACCCTGAGAGCAATGTCATACGCCCCTTTCAAATGTGCTCCAGATATTCAAAAGAAAACAAATTATAAGTACCTCAACAAAAACTAGTTCATTTCAGCGATCTCAAATTTGTGATCAAAAATCAAACAAACCCATCTCAAATTTGAGATCGCATTTTGCTTGAACGAACTTAAAAATTGAGTTCCCCCAGTAAGCGTGCATACCATCGTCTGAAATGTCAACGCTGATGGAAAGAATAGAATTTATTAACTGCGGCACGCGCACAGGGTGACACATTCTGAAAGAGATTTATAGAATTTAATTTGTAATTTAATGTTGTATTAGGTTTTACAGCGTGACGTCACCAGCGCACACGCACACACATTTTTGCTGAGACACACGTGCAAAAAATGTAAACAGTGCGGCCAAGCTGTCAAATTTCTAACCTAAAAATTGAGTCAGCGTAAAACCTAATTGGATACGATAGCCTGTTAGTATAAACTGTGCATCAGGTCAAGGATTTAAACATAACGACGAAATATTTACTTAATTCAGATTTCAGAATAAAAAAGCAATAAAACTTTTCAAAAACAGAAATTTCAATTTGACACTGTTTACCGGATTAGCCGAGCACCGACGGGGGGAACGCGGGAACGCGAGAAGCAGGGACAGATCCGACTTTGACTTAGTCGGAGAATAAAAAACCGCGCGAGTAACAACTAAACGTAAATTTATTGTTGCGAAGTTGGCTTAAAAACGTTACTTAATCCACCTTAAGGTGGTTGGTGTCTTCCTCACATTCATAAAGTCAATAAATTCAGTAAAAATAGCAACATTCCCTCTTAACATGTTTAACAAATCAACTTTATTACTCATCGCTTTTGATAGGGTTTGCAGACCTTCAATATTTCTGGCACATCGGCAAGGTCTGATAAAAATCGATTCAACGATATTTCGCATGGAAGATTCAGACAATATTTCTATCCCAATATCCGGCCTCCAAAAAGTGTATAAATAACACAACAGTACTGATAACTTCATTTGAAAGGTCTTTCGATTATCTAACTAACGATAGGTCGCATGATGGACCCGGAAATCATTTTTATAGAAATATCTGAAATCTGGCCTCCAAAAAGTGTATAAATAACACTTAAGTGCTGATAACTTTTGATAGGGTTGTCAGATCTTCGATGTTTTAGGCTCATTTGAATGGTCTTTCGATTATTTAACTAACGATGGGTCGCATGATGGACCCGGAAATCATTTTTATTGAAATATCTGACATCCGGTCTAATAACTTTTGATAGGGTTGTCAGATCTTCAATGTTTTGGGCTCATTGGAAAGGTCTTTTTAATATCTTTCTGAAAATGTATAACATGATAGGTTTTCTAGCAAAGACCACCCTTTTTACAATCTTCTGTACATACGCCAAAATCGTTTTTTAGTATAACTTTTGAAGTACTTAACTAAACTTGCTGATTTAAAAAAGAAACCTATGGGACCCCAAGACGGCCTCAAAAAAGTGTATAAATAACACTTAAGTGCTCATAACTTTTGTTGGGGTTGTTAGATCTTCAATCTTTTGAACGCGTTGGAAAGGTCAAATACGTTTCAAACAATATAGGGGAACAGCTTCTAATTCCAGCGTGCCTCTAATGTTGGCAGGTAAGAACTTTGCATTCAAATAAAGGCAATTAAAAGCGTTTTCAACTGAAATCGAGTAATAAATAGCTCAATGAGAAGTGAGCAAGCAAGTTTCTATCAAAAGTTTTGCAATATTAGTTGTTTAAATAGTGAAAATCAGCAAGTTGGATGGAATTAGGAGCGAGTGCTTAACCTGCCAAACATACGAGAATATCTTACAAATACCACCCTTTTTACATTCTACCGAAGTTTAGCTAAAATTGTCTTTTACCCTAACTTTTAAAGTACTTTTCTAAACTTTATTAACTATGGTCTTGTGGGACCCCAAGACGGATCGAATGAGACCAGACGGTCGTATTTATCTAACTCGGTCAACCTCGTTGGATAAATGTTCGACTCGTGCTGAAAAAATCTGCTTTTTGCAACTTGTTGCATAAACTGCCTTCCTTCCCAAAATTATATATATTATTATTAAAATGTTCTTTTTTTCAACTTTTGTCAAACATTACTGGAGTTTTATTTTTATTTTTGAAAGGTCCAATAAACCAAATTTCCAGTTTTTGTTTTTTGAGTGTTTTTGAAACCACCTTGAGTCAGGTATATTTAAAACACCCAAAAAGCAAAAACTGAAAATTTGGTTTATTGGACCTTTCCAGATTAGTTCCTGCCCGCCACTCCTTCATAAAAATCAGATCTGACCCGCAGGGCCAAAAGGTTGGGCATTTCTGCTTTAACGTGTTTGCCAAAAATAAATCATTTTCTGATACTTTCTTAGCAATCTTTCATGTTTTCATATGAATCACAAAAGTTCTGATCAGTTATTAAAATATTTGAAATACATTTATTTTTAAAGATGGATGGAGATGGATTTTTTTTTTGCAGTTTGTCGATTATTCATTTGTGTTTTTCTTGTTGTTTCAATCTCAGCTGCTCTTAAAAAAATACATGTGCCACCGTCTTGGAATTGGTTGTGGCTCAGTTTCATCCTCTTGGTCTTGAAGAACAGCGTTCCGATTTCGCTCACAGAGAATCACCACCACACGCTCTTTGGTTCGTTCAGGCAGAATCTGGCCTCGTGCCGCAGGAGGCACTGTAGACTTTAATCGGGTTGTACTCGCAGCTGATAAAATCAATACGCCGTTCTTCCCTGGATCTTCTTTACTCACCTCTCCAGCTCGTCCCGTAAGTGCTGATGGCCAGCGCACAACCGGCGCGTTCGGCGATAAAGCCGTCGTTGTCCAAGGTAGGCCGAACGAGATCGGCAAGCTGGTTTGATTCTGGGTGACGAGAAAAAAAAAACGATTATTCTAGGGAATCAAACACCCACGAACAACCAACTCACCACTTTATGCTCCAGGCAGTGTACCTGGCCGCTGACCGACCACGTCCACCGTCCCCACTTGTCCTCGTGCCGGGCCGGATAACTTCCGCTTGCTGGGACGACGCCCTCGGCGACGGGTCGCATCATTGGCCGTTGAATTCCTCATGCGCTGCCATGGTGGTCGCCTCTTGCAGTTCTTTCGAAGCCTTGTACGCGGCCGAATCTTCTTGCGGCTCGCCCACACCTGCTCATCCAGAAAGGGTGAGGGCCTGTGTCCGATTGCTAAGCGAGAAGGTTTCTTATGGAAGTAAAACGTTACTTTTGACAAATACCAGCGAGTCCACACCGATGGCGTTGACGGGATACCGGAGCGCAATCGCCCAGTGACGGTACACTTGGGTGTGTCGGTTCTAACGGGGGCAGAATTCTGCGCCAACGAGACGCCGCTTGGTCACGAGGACGTTCTGCACATATTTTCACACTTTGATGATATTTTACACACCTTGAAGTAAAATTTCTTTAATCATAATATTTTCAGTAGGCCTCGAAGATCTGCTCGCCGGGCGCAATCTGTCGCTACGATGGCAACTCTGTCCCAGGGCAGCCCCACCGGCATCACGTTGGCACTGCAGCCATGGTTGATCATACTGGCCAGCGGGTACGCCCCGAGAACCGCAAGCTGGTTCCAACCGTTAGCGCACGATGGTGATTGTTGTCCAGTTGAACATGAACGGATGAAGACCTTTGCGGTTGATGTGTTCGCCAAGGGCGTCCAGGTCGTCGTTGAACGCAGTGACTGCGGTGAATCCATGCGGCCAATCTCGTCTAGGGTGTAAAGGCCTCGCAGGACGGGACATTCGAAACGATGTTACCTCTGTTGAGCGAGTTTGGCACATTCCGGCGAACAGAACATGACTTCAACACAGTCAGGACACGGAAGTAGTTTCAGCGTACAAAACTTGAGACAGTGGTGGCATTGGCGGTACTGATGGTCAAGATCGGCCACCACAACGTACGGATCGTCGCTCAGTAAAGTTTCCCCAAAGTCAAAGTTCTGCTTGGCCACGAGGTGCCTTCCGTAGACATCGCAAATCTCACGTTCAATCCCCGCTGCAACGTTCGGAATGATCGGATTCGCCGCATGACTCAGCGTGGCCTATCCCTCATTACCTTGCTGCTGTCCCTCGTCGCGTCCCAGAGAGGCGAGCGGCCGTTGCCGGTGTGGGTTGCTACGTGGTTGCCACTTAAGTCTGGGTAGATTTTGTGCAGCACGGAGGCCCACTTTTTGTTGAACGCTTGTAGATGGTCCGGCGGCGGTGAACACAGCATTTTTGGCTGAAGGTGGTTCAAAATTTGTTTGGTTTAAAAAAAATTTGTTTTTTTAAAATGAATACTTAACTTACTGATATCACAGATATACCTAAGTAAATATCTGTGCTGATATTTACTATTTTCAAAAGATTCAGAAAAGCGCGAGAACACGTTTTGTGAATGGTACCGCTGTGAACAAATCTTTGACTGGTGTACGAATTCAAGTAAAACAATGTAAATGGGTGGCATTCGTAAGAAAAGCCGTCCTGTTAAATATTTCTAGAAAGGTACTGAAAAGACCTTTCTAACTAAACTAAAACATTAAAGGTCTGACCACAAAGTTATAAACACATTTATTATACACTTTTTTAAAGCCGAATCTCAGATATTTTGATGAAAATGATGTCCTTATCAATCACACGCAAAATCTGGATAACACAGATCTGTGTAAAAAAATTACACAGCTTGAAGATCAGTTCTAGCTTTCAAAATCTGTGTAGTTTCCTGACACAGTTCTGTGTAAAATATTACACAGATTTTTGAACTAACAGATTTCTTCTAAATCTGTGTAAAATAGAGTTGGCGTCACTGTCGTTCATTTCCCGCACTTCTGCTGAGCTGAGAAGGTTGAAAAATTTTCGGTCGTCTTTTTCATAGATTTTTTTTGCGATTTTTAACTGAGTTTTTATGGTTTTATCATGATTGTAGATTTCTTAGTAGAAAACTTAGTTTTACAACAAATTTCACCAGATTAAGTATAAACTAATTCCATAACCTAACTTTCTTTGTTCGTTTAGCATATCTTCGCGAGTACAGTAAAAGAGTGAACCAAACTTCCAACTCCTCCGGCAAGAACACCAAGCTTTGAGCTTTTGAGATTTCCTAGCCATCGTCGCTACAGGTTCGGACCAGAAAGCCCTCCAGCAAGGAAGCGCCAGCAGAAATAGTAACCTGATTCGTGATCTTCCGCCGATTCGCTGCCCCGGTCCCCGCGACCAAGAAAGGATTCGCTGCTCCGGTTCCCGCGGCCAAGGAAGGATTCGCTGCCTCGGTTCCCGCGACCAAGGAAGGCCAGCTTTTGCGGTAGGTTTCTTTTGATAAACTTTGTTAGATTAAATCTAATTCTTATTTTTTTTAGATCGCTCGTGCACTACCCAACTTCTTCGAACGTCTCGGCCAGATTCGGACCAAAAAGTCCTCCGGCAATGAAGCGCCAGCCGAAACAACAACCTGATTCGGGATCTTCCGGTGATTCGCTGCCCCGGTTTCCGCGACCAAGAAAGGATTCGCTGCTCCGGTTCCCGCGGCCAAGGAAGGATTTGCTGCCTCAAGATTGAATTAAAAAGGTTCATTGTTTTTGTTTATTTCCGTTTTTCCATCCGTTTTATGAAAGAAAACAGGTTTGCAGGGGAAAAATCGGGGTGGAATTTTACCCAGATCTGTGTAAAATTTTACACAGATCGCTGGCTTAAAATATATATTTTTAACCATTTCTGTGTTATATTTTACCCAGATCTGTGAAAAATTTTACTCAGATCTGTGTAAAATTTTACACAGATTGCTTTTATAAAATTACACAGATTTGACAGACAACGGCTGAACACAGATCTGTGTACAAGGCTTTTACACAGATTCTGTGTATTCCAGGTTTTGGGCAATCTGTGTCAAATTTTACACAGATCTGTGTTATCTGAATTTTGCGTGCATGCAACTCATCGTTAGATGTGTAATCAAAAGACCTTTCCAACGAGTGCAACAGGATGAAAATCTGACAACCCTATCAAGAGTTAACTAATGTGGGGAAGGCGCCATCCACCTTAAGGTGGATTAAGCAGTGTTTTGATTTCAATCATGGCTGGAGTAAGAAAACGTGTAAAAAGAAATCCTATTAAATTTCAATCGTAGTTTATTGCGTGTATTACCTTTAACACATAAATGAGCCACTTTTCCTGCGTTTAGATAACTGGAATGGACAAACTTTTATATATGAGAAACAGAGTCATTGCATTGTCAAAAATATCATAAGAAGCTGGTTTCACGAATTAAGAAAAAAAAAAGATGAAAAATGGTCGGATAAATATGCTATTTCAAATGTTGAAAAACGATGACACCCTCGGAACCGAAAACCGAACCCGCAAGTTGCGCGTCCTCTGCAAGATCTCAATCACGTGCATCGAGCACTCTGTCTCGATCAGCCGCAGTTCCTCGAGCGAATGGGCGTACTGGATGATGCACATGCCGCCAATGTCCGTTACGCCAACCTGATTCAGCTCCAGTTTCCAGAGCCCGGTGGCCCGTCGACAGAGCACTTCGACAACCTGGTCGTCGACGTGGTCCATGCGGGACAAACGCACCTGCTCAAGCCGTGGGCTGCCGTTGAAGATAAACAGCAGTACCTTTCGATCGACGTTGCAATAGTGCAGGGCGAGATTTCGCAGGTTGGGGAACGTCGTTGGGGCGATGATCCGATTCTCAAAGCGACAGTCTTCGAGTTGGATGTGCTCGAGGAGCGTACATTGCTGCAGATAGTAGAGGAAGTGTACGAGATGAACGGACCGCAAGTGCAGCTCCTTGAGCCGCGGATGGAACAATACGTCGTGAATCGGATCGTTTCCCAGGTTGTTCCCGTGCACCTTCAGAAACTCGAGCTGCTGGAAACTGTTGAGATACTGCAAGTTCATAATACACACTGGATGGAGCTCCAACACTCGGATCTTTGGCGTTAGCTCGGCAATCCGTTTCAATCGCTGTAAAGAGGAAATTGTCATTCAGTTTCTCTTTCATCGCTAATTCCTACAGCCAACTAACCCACGAAAAATCCACGTACAAAATCAACTCCTCGATATCGGGCTGAGCTTGGATCAACCGTTTCCAGTCCTTTTCGTCGAACGGATCGGAAACGTCCATCGAGACCCGCTTCAAGCGCAGTCCCTGCAGTATGCACATATCCGCCACCAAATTCTCCGGAGGGTGTTGTTCAATGGGGTAGGCCTTTAGATCGTTCTCTCGACGCTTCACCTTCACCTGAAACTTTTCCAGCGTAGTTTCAAATCGCCGCATAACTTTTTGGAGAATCTCCATCCCGACCAGCATCCGCATCGCAAAGTCCTTCACCCGAGGGCACATCACCGTCAACACCTCAATGACATCTTCTACGCTAAACGCTTCACAATAGACCCTTATCATCCAAAGCTTCTCCACATGTTCCAGCCGGAAGTCCGGCGCCACGGGCCTGCTCCCCTCGAACGACATAACGTCCAGCTCCAAACACTTCAAATTCGGCGTCACTCGCAGCATCGCCACGAACACCTCGAACCGAACGGTGCACGCGGTCATCGTGAGCACCGTTAACTTCCGGCCGAAAGCTGGCCACCACCCGTCGACGCCTTCGATGCCCCAGCAAACAAACGCAAACGACGATACCGGAACAAGCGGCGGAGGCTGGAAATTCTGGCCCATCCAATAGCTGCCCTTGCCATTGCCTCGCTTCAGCCGGAGAGCGAGTCGTGTCGCCAGGGCCCGGTAACTGCTCACGACACACCGCCAGCGGTGACAAACGAGCCGCACCTGGCGCAGCGCGTTCCCGGACAGGAATTTGAAAATGTTCGCCAGCAGTTCCGGCGGAAGCGAAGCGATGCGGTCCATGATTTGACCGGCGGAGATTTCGACGGGGGTTTTTTTCACGGAACACGCGCGGAGGAAAAAACGGTCCGATTCGCGTCGACTTGCGAGTGATTTTGAGCGGGCTTTTCTGAAGTTTGAAACGTACACTCAACGAGAAAACTGGACTGATTTCATGAGAACAACATTTTGCACGCTGAAGACAACTTAAACGATTATAATATATTTATTACGCAAAGTCGCAAACAGTCAAACTAAAAAGTGACGAACTGTTACAACTCGGTTTGGTCCGGGTTCCTCCGGGGATGTCCCGCGTTGAACAAGGGGATGATGAAACGAGAGGAATCGAAAACGCGATCAAAACTTAAAGTAGAAGAATAAGGCTTTTAACTGCTTATTTAATTGTCGGTGTACAGGCCGCCGCACTGTTCAATCATTTTCTGGCGTACAATCCAGGTTTTTAAGAGAAGATGGCGTTCGAATGGCGAACATCCAAAATGTCAAAATCGCGCAGTAGCACCAACATTAGAAAACAAATGTGGCTGTCATGCCATGGCACACTTTTTTCGCAATATTGGTACCACTGCGTGATTTTGACATTTCGGACGTTCACCATTCAAACGAATCGGCCGACCGGGCAACAGACTTCTGTGTAATCTTTACATAAGCGTCTGGTGGAAAATCGGTTGTTTTTTACCGGGTTCTTACACTCTCACTTTTAATTTCTCGATTATCGAGAAACTAAAAGTGCAACATGGGGAGCGTTCTTTTATTACGTAACGCGAAAAATCGGACTTTTAGACCCCCTCCCCCCCCTCGTAACAAAATTTCCAAACAAATTTTAAAAATTTTGTATGGAGCGTAACACGGCCTCCGACCCCCTCCCCCTACTGCGTTACGTAATAAAAGAACGCTCTCATGGAATTAAACTTTCTGTCAAGCTTCTGTGAAGTTTAACATGACAGTTGCGAAAGTTTAACTCCACCCAAGTAACATTTTAGGCTTTTTTTTTTTAATTTATATTTATTGAAATTTCTTTTCCATGTACATTCATTCAGTTAAAATATTATTGAGTGTCCAATCACAAACGATGACTTTTCACCTCAATTTTAAATACTAGCAACTTTCATTTATTCATGAAATATTGTTGCTTTCGCTATTCAGTGATTTTAAATGTAGGCGGTCCTACATGTACAAAAGAGAAAAGGGATACCTTAAAACTAACTTATAAACTATATAAAGAGCGGATCAATGCAGCTGAAGACTGCAATGATTTTTGTCGAAATGCATCAATTATCTTATTGGACATAACATCCAAAGTGTCAACTTCGGCTAATTGATGAAGTTCACTGGTGCTGAACCAGGAGGAAGTTTCAGAATCATTTTCAGAATTTTGTTCTGAATCCTCTGAAGTTTTCTTCCTGGTTAAGCAACAGCTTGTCCAGATCGGCACAGCATAAAGCATGGCAGGTCTGAAAATTTGTTTATAAATTAACAGTTTATTCTTGAGACAAAGTCTAGAATTCCTGTTTATAAGTGGATACAAACATTTAATATATTTGTTACATTTAACCTGGATACTTTCAATGTGATCCTTGTAAGTAAGGTTTTTGTCAAAAGCAAGTCCAAGATATTTCACTTGATCCTCCCACTTTAAATTTACCTCATTCATCTTTATAATGTGATGACTTTTTGGTTTAAGAAAATCAGCCCTTGGTTTGTGAGGGAAAATAATAAGTTGAGTTTTTGCAGCATTTGGAGTAATTTTCCATTCTTTCAAATAAGAATTGAAAATATCCAAGCTTTTTTGTAATCTTCTTGTGATGACACGAAGGCTTCTGCCTTTGGCGGAGATGCTTGTGTCATCAGCAAAAAGTGATTTCTGACATCCAATCAGGCAAGTCAGAAGTAAAAATATTGTATAAAATTGGACCCAAAATGCTTCCTTGAGGGACGCCAGCACGTACAGGTAGTTGATCAGATTTGCTATTCTGATAACATACCTGCAGAGTACGATCCGTCAAATAATTTTGAATAATTTTCACGATATAAATCGGAAAATTAAACCTTTTCAATTTCGCAATCAAACCTTTATGCCAAACACTGTCAAATGCTTTTTCTATGTCTAGAAGAGCAGCGCCAGTAGAATAGCCCTCAGATTTGTTGCTTCGAATTAAATTTGAAACTCTCAACAACTGATGAGTAGTTGAATGCCCAAGGCGAAATCCAAACTGCTCATCAGCGAAAATTGAATTTTCATTAATGTGCGTCATCATTCTATTAAGAATTATTCTTTCGAATAATTTACTAATAGATGAAAGCAAACTAATGGGCCGATAGCTTGAGGCTTCAGCAGGATTTTATCCGGTTTCAAAATCGGAATTACTTTGGCATTTTTCCAACTACTGGGAAAATATGCCAAATCAAAACATTTGTTGAAAATTTTGACCAAGCTACTTAAAGTTGCTTCTGGTAATTTTTAATTAAAATGTAAAAATGCCATCCTCACCAGGGGCTTTCATATTTTTAAATTTTTGATAATAGATTTTATTTCATTCAGATCCGTATTAAAAACTTCATCTGATGAAAATTCTTGTTCAACAATATTCTGAAATTCTATTGAAATTTGATTTTCAATAGGACTCAAAACATTCAAGTTGAAATTATGAGCACTCTCAAACTGCTGAGCAAGTTTTGAGCTTTTTCCCCATTAGTTAATAGAATATTATCACCATCTTTTAAAGAAGGGATGGGTTTTGAGGTTTCTTAAGAACCTTTGAAAGTTTCCAAAAGGTTTGGAATAAGGTTTAATTTGTTCGACATCTCTTGCGAACTTTTCATTTCGCAGGAGAGTGAATCTGTGGTCAATAACCTTTTGCAAATCTTTTGAATTCGCTTCAGTGCAGGATCACGAGAACGTTGATACTGTCTTCGGCGAACATTTTCAGACGAATCAGAAGCTGAAGATCGTCATCAATAATGGGAGAATCAAATTTGACTTGGACTTTAGGAATAGCAATATTCCTAGCATCCAAAATTGCATTAGTTAAAGATTCCAAGGCTGAATCAATATCAGCTTTGGTTTCTAAAACAAAATCATGATTTAAATTATTCTCAATATGATGCTGATACCTGTCCCAATTAGCTTTGTGGTAATTAAACACAGAACTATTGGGTCTGGTAACTGCTTCATGAGAAAGTGAAAAAGTTACTGGAAGATGATCAGAATCAAAATCAGCATGAGTCACTAAAGGACCACAATACTGACTTTGATTTGTCAACACCAAATCAATTGTTGATGGATTTCTAACAGAAGAAAAGCAAGTTGGCCCATTCGGGTATAAAACCGAATAAAGACCAGAAGTGCAATCTCTGAACAGAATTTTACCATTGGAATTTACTTTTGAATTATTCCAAGATTGGTGTTTGGCATTAAAATCACCGATGATCAAAAATCGAGATCTATGCCGAGTAAGTTTATTCAAATCCCCTTTGAAATAATTTTTATTTTCCCCAGTGCATTGGAAAGGCAAATATGCAGCTGCAATCATAATTTTCCCAAAAGAAGTTTCAAGTTCAATGCCCAAACTTTCAATAACTTTTAACTTAAAGTCACGTAACGTGCTATAAGTCATACTACGGTGGATAACTATTGCAACTCCACCGCCATTTCGATTCATTCGGTTATTAGTTATAACTTTATAATCTGGATCACTTTTCAAATAAGTGCCAGTTTTTAAAAATGTTTCGGTTATAACAGCAACATGCACGTTATGAACTCGTAAAAGTTGAAAAATTCATTTTCTTTCGCTTTTAAAGAGCGAGCATTAAAATTCATAATATTGATGGAATTACTTAGATCCATGATTAAACTTCAGGGTAAGAACAACATCATTCGCAAATTTTAATCCAATCTGGATAGCTTCCATCATGGATGTAGCATTACTCATTGTTTGAATCAAACCAAACAGTGAGTTTTGCAAAAGTCATTTTTCAAACGTAACATCGCCGAGATCAGAAGATCCCAAAGCGTTGCCAGCAGAAAAATTTTCAAATGAGATTTGAGGTACCTGCCCAATTTCAGAAAGATTGGTAGAGGATTTAAAATTCGTGGATGAACCCGAAACGACGTTAGCATAAGAAATGCCATTGTTGTTACCAACTTTTCCACGGTAGGGGTATTTCTAGAATTGTTCGAGTGAGACAGCACGAACGTTTGATTTAAAGATGCAGGTACAACCTGACTTTGAGAAAATTTCGGTTTGGATTTCGGCTGATGCTTAGCACGAGAATCCAAAACCTTTTTCTGATGGGGCAATCCCAGAAATTTGATTTGTGATTTCCACCACAATTTGCACATTTAAATTGGGTGACTTCTTTCACGGGACAATTGTCCTTGTCGTGAGAAGAATCCCCGCAAACCATGCATTTTGGAACCATGGCGCAATGATCAGTACCGTGACCGAATGCCTGGCAACGCCGGCACTGGGTCAGATTCTGGCCATTACCGCCATGTTTCTTAAAATGCTCCCACTTTACCCGTACATGGAACAAAAACTGTACTTTGTCCAAAAGTTTCAAATTGTTGATTTCATTTCTGTTGAAATGAATCAGATAAAATTGTGAAGTCAAACCAAAGCGAGAAATATTCCCGTTTGATTTTTCTTCATTGGTATTACTTGGGATGGGGCAAAGCCAAGCAACACCTTAAGTTCGTTTTTGATCTCATCCACCGACAAGTCGTTGGAGAGACCTTTCAAGACCGCCTTGAATGGCCGAGCATTCTTGGTCTCATACGTGTAGAAATTGTGTTTGTGGTTTTCAAATAACCAACAAAAGTTTGGTGATCTTGTAAAGATTCCGTCAACAAGCGACATTCTCCTCTTCGACCAAGCTGGAACGAAACTTTCAAATTGCAAGTTTCCTTGCAATTCTTCAGTTGCGTTCGAAAGCTGGCCAAATCGGAGACGGAAGTCACTACAATTGGCGGAGCCTTTACTCGTTCTCGACGGCAGAAGGCTCAGTACGAGGAGAAGGTTCCTTGTCATCAGTTTCGGATAAAACACCGAAACTGTTTGTCAATGGAATTGGAGGATTGACCTCACATTCAGAATCAGAATCAGACCTCAGAAGAGGCTGTTTTCTTTTCTGTTTCTGTTAGCCGGTTTAGCGTTCAAACGCTTCACCGACGTAACGACCAAATCTTCAGAAGATTTGCGTTTACCTTTGTTTTGACGCATTTTGCAAGCAAAGTTCTCTTAAAAGATGGCTTCGTTTGTAAAATACAACAAAATTTCAGGTGGTGTTAGTCTTGAAAAGACTGTTTAGAATTTTGGAAAATAACTCAGGTAGTCTTTAAAAAGACTGTGAATTTTGTTTTGAAATAACTCTGAGCTTAGGTAGTAAAAAATACCGCAGCTCTAGTGTCCGTTCACCACGAAGGTTCGCAAGACACTGACATTTTAGGCTTTATCAAAGCTGTCACAACCACTATAAAACCTATCAGCCAAAACCAACATTAAAACCCCTTAGTCGTAACAAACTCCCCAGAACCTTGATAAACCCCACTTAAAACCCAAAAGGAAAAGGTTGTTACAGCGGCCTATTTATAAAACCTACATAGGACTTCAAGGCTTTACTACTGAATCCTAACAACATCCTCAAAGCCTTGATAAAACCATTGTTAAAACCTAGTCAGGAGTTATGGAAAAATGACATTTCATACGTCTTCAAACGACTTATGCCAAATAGGTTTTATTTTGTGCAAAAATAAGCCTTCGTCTTGCCAAATGAAATTATGGAAATGAAATTTAAATCAAATTTTTCAGTTTTTCATTTTTTCAATCAAGATGGCGGTCAATCATATTCAATCAGAGCACGCGTTTAGCGCCATATTTATGCACTGCTATTTGGCCGCGATAAACGCTCTTTTAGGAGCTATGGGTTTACGTGAGCTTTTCACATGCCTAATGGCACTTGACAGCTACAACACCTAGGTTTTAATAAAGCATGCGATAAAACCGTTTGGCATGGCATTGCCATCTGGTTTTCAAGCCTCTATTAAAACGTTCATAAAACCATATTGAAAGCCAGTCGGCTTTTATTTCCACCCGGTTTTATGTCCGAGGCATACAACCCTGTTAGAACCTATTAATAAGCTCTTGCTTGTTGGTTGCGGTGAATGCCCAAATAATACTATTGAGCAATCAAGATGCTACAATAAAACCTCAATAAAACTTGGTTGTGGCTAGTTGGTTGAAAAATGTTACTTGGGCATGTTACCGAATTAAAAAGAGAGATGTGAGCCGGTAACATGGAGTTAAACTTTCGTAACTGTCATGGTAAACTTCACAGTAGCTTGACATAAAGTTTAACTCCATGTTGCACTTTTAATTTCTCGATATTTCTATCGGGAAATTAAAAAGAGAGATGTGAGCCGGTAACATGGAGTGAAACTTTCACAGCTGTCATGGAATATTGTAAGATCAGTTCCTAGCTGGACTCGGTCACTGGAAACGACCGGCGGCTCAACGACCGACGAAATAGGCGGCGGGCCATATGCGGGCATAAAAATGTCAAAATCTCTTCCCCCCTCACTTCGTCTCACCATCCAGCTGCAGCTTTGTTGACAAACAAACGGAGCACGCGGTCGCATGATGGCGGCATCGAGCCAGAATTAGGGGTGATCATGTGATTAAAAATGAAAGTTTTTTCAAAAAAAATAATATTTTTCCGACCGAATAAAAAAATTGCGAGCATGTTCAAACAATTATTCCTGATGTCGGAGAAGTGATAAAAAAGCGAAATTTTAATCCATAATTTTTCTATAAATTGATTTTTTTCACTTCAACTGGGAACCCCTAGATCTATCCACGACCATTTCCAATGGCCGTGAGAAGATGCCAGAAAATCCAGCTACGAGCTAAATCCACAATACTTCACAGCAGCTTAATTTCTCGATTGTTTCTTTTGTAACACGAAGTGTGTTATCCTGGTTGAACTAAAAAGTCCAGTGCAAATGTGTAAACGCAAACTGAAAAATGTGTAATGTTGATTCTCAGTGTTCGGAGGCGCAGTTTGATCGACAAAAAGAAAAAAAAAGGTAAACAGAAAATCACTTTTTCCGATATCAATATCCAGTAGATTGGGTACGGATTTTGAAAAGTTCTCAGATCAAGTTCTGGTGTGGTTCCCCTTGTAGGGCATACCAATAGGGACTCTCACGCCAAATTTCAGCTCATTTGGATGAAAACTGGCTTGTCTCAAGCGGGTTCAAGTTTACATGGAATTTACTATGGGAAATTTTGAATTTTCGTTCATTCGCTCCTACAGGCCTGGGGAAAACATGTAGAAACTTCTAGGATGGCCAGAAATTTTCCTTAGCATGCTATGAATGCTTACAATACAGCTAAATAGTATCAGGATCACCATAAATTTTAATTCTATGGTTCAAAAAGTAATAAAAAGTATTTTTTATATGCAATGCTAGTCCACGTGGTAGCTGTTTGACATGTGGCGTCGCGGAGTTCATGAAGCATTCATAGCATGCTAAGGAAAATTTGATGCTTTTCTGGGGAAAACCGTTGGTTCCGGAAACCCCGGATGTATCGCCGTTGAGCTCGATGGGGGTTAAACGAATCGACCTGGTCTCTTGGAAAAGTTGTTCTCCAGACGATTCCGCTCATTTCTGGCCATCCTAGAAGTTTCTACATGTTTTCCCCAGGCCTGTAGGAGCGAATGAACGAAAATTCAAAATTTCCCATAGTAAATTCCATGTAAACTTGAACCCGCTTAAGACAAGCCAGTTTTCAACCAAATGAGCTGAAATTTTGCGTGAGAGTCCCTATCGAGAAATTAAAAAGAGAGATGTGAGCCGGTAACATGGAGTTAAACTTTCGCAACTGTCATGGTAAACTTCACAGAAGTTTGACAGAAAGTTTAACTCCATGTTGCACTTTTAATTGCTCGATTGGTATGCCCTACAAGGGTAACCACACCAGAACTTGATCTGAGAACTTTTCAAAATCCGTACCCACCCTAATATCCAGCCAATAATGGAATTGAATTTCCAAGAATATAATAGAAATTGCCATCAGCAACACAATTCATGTGATTTTTCATGAATGTACCGTTTACATTGCGAAAAACTTGAACATTTAAAATCAAAATATTGAATTGTTATGGGCTACCATTTGACAGCTAGTGCTTTTGTTGTGGGCTCTCATTTGACAAACATGATTCATTAGTTGAGAAGCGAAATTGTGATTAATTTGTTAATTAATTGTTTGTTGGAAGGTAAATTATGCAAATAATTAATCTCAATCGCTCCACTCAGTCGCCAGCCAGCGACAAGTTAAGACGTGTTTTGCTCGTGTTGTCATCTCGCGTGCTTGGAAGTTTTTGACAGATGGAGGTGGAGGAATCTTCCGAGGAGGAAGATTTTCGTCCCGTCCGCGGGAATCGGAAGCGGAAGAAGTCCAGCGAGGTCATTGGAATCGGCATTGAAGGAGAAGACCCTGCTCAACAACAACAAGTTCAGCCCGCTAGCGGCGTCGAAACCGAAACCGCCGGCAAGGAAGGCGGAGAAGCAGAGTTCAGCAGTTCCGGCGTTTACGCCGGCGGAGTTCCCTCCGCTACCGGGCGCAGTTCCGGACGGAAAATCCAAGGATCGCCCTCGTCCCGCAGGAAGCAGCCAAGGTGGCCCCGAGACGGTGGAGCCACGGAGAAGAAAGCCGGGGAGGTACTCTACAGTTCGGCTGAGCTGTGGGGGATTTTCTCCGAGTACATCGGCAAGTTCAAGACCTGCAAGACCCGCTTGGACCAAGTAACCCTCGTCAGTTACATGATCTCCAAGTATGGAATTTAAGGAGTTTTTTTTGTTATTATATATTGTTTTACTGATCCTCGGTCCCAACCTGGTCACAGCACCTAAAAGGACCTAATAAAAATAAGTTAGGAAAAAAAGGAAACTATTTTAAGTTTCGGTCAACCATTTATGTAATTAATATGGAAAAAATTGCATCAAGATTACTTTTTTTAATTATTGTTATGTGTATAGTGGTTTTTGAAACGTTTTCTCTGATCTTTTTCGGAAATAAATGTGTTTAAATGTCTGTTAGGTTTTTTTTTGTTGTTTGAAAAGTCAAATTTGTTAACAAAACATATTTGTTTATAATGAAAAGTGAGCAAAATCCATCTTTTATTCATTGTATTTATCATTAGACCTACACCATGTATCAAAACATCAAATATCGGTTAAATTTGGTATCAAAAAAACAGTTTCTCTATAGTGGACCCGGGTCCATAATTCGATTGTGGACCCGGGTCCACTATAGGAAAATGGGGTTCATAACAAGGCAAAAAAACTTTTTTTTAAAATGGCTATTTTTCTGCTCAAAAACAAATAACTGATGAAACAATTAGTCAAAATTGTTCAAAAGACTTCAGATTTCATTGTTTTGTACATAGGGTTATGAAAAAGTGCTTAAAGTATTGAAAATTTGGGAAAAATGTGCTTCGGCTCTACTAGGGGGTCCACTAATGGTTAAAATACCCTATACCCAATTTCGTAAAATACAAAGTGACTCTCTACAAAGGTTCTGGATTTAATTCCCATTCAAACGATGAACACTGCCTACTATGACATTTTTAAGGATGAAAACATTTTGCTTAAACATAAAACTTATATAAATTTTGATGAAGTTTATTGAAATTATTTTGTTAGAATCATTAAAAACTCAGTTGCTCTAGACCCCCCGACAAAATATTTCGCCGGACCCCGCAAAATGTCGGGAAAGAGCCCTTCTTTCATGGTGCCAAATATCAAATTTGCCGAATGTTTTATCACAGACAAACAGACGGGACACTCGAGTGCCGAACCATCGTCCTCCAAAAACGGTTATTTCAAATGCAATTTTGTTTCGGCATCCACCCACCCGGCGCTGATGGCGCTGCTGTCGTGACAGCTCGCCCGTTTATTCTCAGTGTGTATGAAGCGTGTTTTTGTTTTCAAGTTGAGCGTGAGCACGTGCGCAGCAGCAAATGAGTGCACAAATATTTATGGAATTCTGGAATTCTAACCGTGAATCACAATCCAGGCTTTCCAGGACAAAGTTGGGGCAGTCTTGGCCATAGCCTCTTGCCCCACAATTAACCCGGTAGGCCTGCTCAACTGCCTGCCGATGTCGAGGTTGCTGCTGAGGCGCCGGCTACAGCGGAGGAAACCGGATCCTGTGGTGGAGTCATCTACTTCGGAGCAACCTGCTTACCCTCCGTGGACTGCTGATCATATTGCTGCTGCTGCTGGTTTTTGGCCGCATGATTTGGCTTATGAGGTTCTGCTATTGGAAACGGAACCGATCCACCGTCATCTTCGGCCTTCGTTGTTGATTTTTATTCTTTTCATCGAGTAGCAACAACAAAATTATTTCGACCAGCTGTTGATGTTTACAATCGTTTAGGCTTGATTGTCTCACGCATACAGTGACGTGGCACATGACAGTAATGAGTTAGTATTGGTATGTTTAGGCTGCGCCTCGGCATCAGCTCACCAGGCAGCGCTGGCGTCGCCGAGATTTGGCGATTTGATGAAGGACGATGGATTTCAAAAATAATTTGTATGGAGAGTCACGTCTGTTTGTCTGTGGTTTTATCTTAATGTTTTCGGAAAAATATATCGTGTTTAGTGTTCAAAAGTTAATTAAAAATCACCAATTTTTTCTACAGTTTATTTTTTTTCAGTGTAGTCCATATCCATACCTATAACTTTGCCCAAGACACCAAATCGTTTAAAAAATTCCTTCAAAAGATACAGATATTTGAATTTTCATACATCGTTTTTGTATGGAAAATTATATGGACAAACTAAAGATGAAAAATGGCTTCTTTGGGCATACCGAAGGCACCAAAAAAGTTTCAGTCGGATTAAAAATACAAAAAAAAAATCGAATGACCGAAATCTGAGAGAACTGCTCACAAAGGGTTATTGTGCTCAGAAAAATAAGCTTTATTGTTGTGCACAATAATATCACAAATATTAGCTAAAATTTAGGACCCAATAGTAATATCGAGATCATCTTCCCTGCCTAACACACACATGGAATAAAGTCACGTATAGAATATTTATTTATGGTAATGCTGAAAGAGATGCCACCCTTCTGGTATTTTTGGTATAAGTTTTGAGTGAAATGATGCATGGTTGGGATGATCATAAAGTCTTATCGTCCTTTTCTGTGATAAACATTTTTTGATTTATTTTTTTCAGTTAAAAACCATAACCATTTTTTTAAATTTACTTTAACACTTCCAACGATACATTTTGTCCGTCTCAAACTGAATCCAATCAGGGGATCAGTTTCGAAAAGGTTTTCAAAGCAAAACAAAAATGCTCTGTCGGTCCCTTTATGGGTTATCAAATTGCACTTTCATGAAGAGGAAGATCGTGATCGTGAAATAATTTTGCAGCTCGCACGCGATTTATGGCGGTTGTTGCAATTCGAGATCGATGCTGGTAGATAACGTGAAGGTTTAGCGTTTAAGTAAAAGAAATCGACGTCGTCGTGCTATCTTGTCGCACCCGCCATTTTGGCGCGTTTTAATGTTTGACCTTGAATATTCAAAAACGAGAGCACGCAATGTAAACAATAACAAACACGTTTTGTTTGGCTCACCATTCTGTGCAATGTCTCAAAGTTTGGTTGAAGTTGGTTGCTGGAGTCCCGAGTTATAATTACAAATGTTTACGGTAGTCTAGCTTGTACGTGCGACAAACGCATCCTGACTTTCCTGGCCTGAAATCCCTTTGGCCTTTTGTCGCACTTACATCAATTTTCATGGAGTGACAAGATAGCACGACAAGATTGAAATTACTTTCATACGTGAAGTGACAAAAATGCACGGAGCTTTTTCGGTTTTTGTTGAATATCTCAGGATTGAAATCGAATTTTGGGGATCTGTGAAGGTCAAAAGGTGAGGCATTGTGAGCTGCACAAAATGGCGTTCTTAACTCAATTTGGCCCAAAATGCACGTACGACAAGTTAGCACGATGGCGACGAAATGTCAAAAACTTGGTAACCTTGCTTGCAAATTTTTTCATGTTCTCTGTATTTATTTTTAAATACCAAGTTTTCTAAAAAACCGTTGTTACATGCATTAGACACAAAAGTACGTTTTCTGATTTTCAACCAAATTAATCAAATAAAAACGATATCTCATAATCTCAAAAAACACATAACCATAACATCGAGAACTGTTTGTGGTACCGCGCCACAGGCCAACATAAACGGCCACTGCTTCTTAAATTTAATTTGCCAATAATCGATTTTGTCCATTTTGGTACAGAAACAAAAGTCAGCGGAATATTTGTTTATTTATGCTCGGCCACTTTGCCTTGCCGAGCGCAAAACCACCGAACCGAAATGCCAGGACCGAAAAAAGGGCTCGAAAAATAACTGCACGATTTGGCTTTGTTTTGTGCCCGAAAGGGCCCCAAAACTGTTGGAATCTGGCAAATTGTTTAATTGAAAAAGTTATGTGACCTCCGCTGGTAATTACTACGCGAGCTGGCGAGATAATATTTGGGAAGGATAGGGGGGGGTATGGAGCGAGGCGAAAGAGTGGTTTTGTTGCATATTTTTGCTGTTATTTTTTTGGCCGATGGTTGATCGGTAAGTTTTTTTGTGTGCCGCCCCTTCGATCTGGATTGCACGTGGGAATGGACTGGGAAGTGAAAAGTTTATGGCTTTTTGCACGATTGTCTTGGGAGGAGAAATATGTATACTATATAGCTATAGCATTACATCAGCTTATGATCTTTATAATTTATTTGGTCTTTTGAAAAATCAGCACTTTGCTTTATAACTAGGGTTAGTGAATTTTCGTGATTTCGCGGACAGCATTCATCAAATCGTCGCTTGTGTGCTATCTTGTGACACGTCCTATCTTTTGACAGCAGATGTGTCACAAAATAGCACACAAGCGTCGAAATATTGAATCCACAAAGTGTTTTCATTTATAGTTAACATGAAAAGTGTGGTAAACTACTGATTTGAAGAATTGAAAGAAAAATATACATCAAAATAAAATTGTTTCAACATTTGCTAAAAACTTTATGCTAAGAACACCTACTAGGGGACCAGCATCTAATTCAATCTTGTCATGGAATCGAGTGATAAATAGCTCAATAGGAAGTGAGCAAGCAAGTTTCTATACATAGATTTGCAAAATAATCTATTTAAATAGTGAAAATCATCGAATTGGATGGAATTCGGAATGAATACTTAACCTGCCAAACATACGAGAATTTCCCCTATATTGCAACGGCCTAAAAATAATTTAAGTTTGCGTGAATTTTAGTTATTGAATTTTCGGAAGAGTTTTAAAATTTACTTTTTTTTTATTTTAAAACTTTTTTAATGAGACTTGTTAACCCTCTAACGCCCATGGTTACTCCAGAGCACCACTATTTTTGGTGTTCAAAATTAAATTTCTCTGCAACCTTGCATTTTTTCAACCTGGTTCAACCTTCGTTAGTTTATATAGAATGTTAGCTTATGACTATTAAAATTTCATCCAATTTGGTCTATCCAATTACGATTAATGGTGAAAAATGTAAAAAATCTCGATTTTGCTCTGGGATTTGTTTTAAAAAGATTTAGGTATTTTTTTATTTTTAATGATCGAATCAAATTTAATATTCTTGTGAAAGTAACAAAGATCAGTCGACTTTCTCTAATTCGATTATACAGGGACCGATGTGGGAAGAAAGATTATCAGAAAACTTAATAAATGAAAACATATTTCATATTCGATCCATCAGAACAATAATTACAGTAGGGGGACAGGGGGTAATATGCACCCCCTAAGGGAAAACTTTGATTTCTCATCCATTACAGCATTTCTGTGAAAGAATTTCGTTAGATGTTCATAAATAACTATTATTTAACGTCATCCAAGTGAAAAAAGTCTCTGAAAACCTCAAAATTGTTTAAAAATAGCAGATTTCTTAAAATGTTTTTGATTCATTTCAAACAACCATGCGGCGCAATATGCACCGCAACATTGGGGCAAAATGCACTACAACAACAGGGCAAAATGCACCACAACATGGGGCAAAATGTACCGGGTAAAAGCAGTTTTCACTAGTCACCACTAGATGACACCGCTGTTTTTACAAAGGAGCTTCACAGCGGTGCATTTTGCCCCGACCACGCTTTTTGCAGAAAATTTAATTAAAAATGCATTTTTTTATGTTTTTGGACTCATCTACATTGAAAAAAATATGTAAATTTCCATGTCATGTAAACGATGTTTTCAACGTAAACTTCAAACATGTAATGTTTAAATCGTATGTAAATTGCTAAATCATATGTAAAAAGCGATCATGTAAAAACTGTTTGCATGTAATTGACAAATCTCATGTAAATATAATAGATATTGCAAATTATATACAGATCGGAAACATGTAAATCTTGAATCCAATGTAAAAAAGAATCAATGTAAATTCGAAACATATGTAAATTTCCAAAACAATGGTTGTTTGTTGAGTGACAACAAATCAAAACAAAACAGTTCCAATCAGATGCTGTTTGGAAGTGGTCGTTTTAAAATGGTTTTAATCGAATGCGCTTGCATTAATGCAAGAATCGGGAAAGATTATGGTCCACAGTGTTGTTTCTCTTTGGTTTAGGGTAATCAGATGTTTGGTAACTGTTGAAAAGATTGAAAGTGATTGAAAGGAAGTGTCGGCTTTAAAAGCATCTGATCTCGAAATTTATTTTGGTAATTATATAGGCCCCCAAAACCAAAGCGTAAAACTCTATTCGCCACCTACATTCGAGTAGGAGAACTTTGGTGCAAGGTTACGTTTACGGTTTTGCGCGATATGTGCTAAGGGGAGTGAAAACTATTCTAAGATTTTTTAAAAGAAAATTGATCTTTTGGCATAAAATAAAGTTAACAGGAGGTAAGAAATAAAAAGTTCTATCGACTGACTTTTTGATTTTTTGCTAAGTTGCCTTTTCATTGAAAATTCTGAGATCCGGATTGAAAACGCGAGAATGAGGTTAGATTGCTAATTTTGAAAATCAATCCAATTATCATTTTTCAAGCAGATCTTTGCTTTTATGGTAGAAGTGACTTTAAAAAATAATTGTCCACTTGAATAATCTACATTCTCAATTGATTAGTTATGTTTTGGTTGATTAAAACATTCCCTTATTTTGAATCAGATAATGAACAGGTTAAATCGACCATCACAAAAATATTTTCGTTTATATCAATTAAGCTATTTATTTCTTACCTGAAAATGGTATAATTTGCTATTAATGTCGATTTTATGATGAAATAAAACAATTTCAAATTTCAAACCAATTTACTCGCTGTAGGTTATAATGAAAACATCACCCCAAGTTTGAGCGCCCTCTAGTGGGGGGTAATTTTGACGTTTTATTGCCTATTGGCCTTCAGTTAGGCAACATACATAAATAACAGCCATAAACAGAACATCCACACCCCCTCGTTTTTGCCACCGCCCGAACCAAGACGGCGCCGCCGCGGTTCCACGAGAAACGTCAAAACGGCGCCGCCGCGATGCCAGGAGAAACGTCAAAACAAAGCTGCAGTCAAATCACACCAATCAAAACATCTTGCGTGGAATCTTCCTTTAAAATTTAATGTTTTTTGATGTTTTTTGAAGTTAAAAGGTAAGCCCGTTCGTGAAATTGTATGTTTAGCAAGAAAATGTTTATTTTGTTTTGTTTTAGCCGTTTATTTATGCTGCTGCTGCCTACAAGCCGATCAGGACGAGCAAGTACTAGGGGCAGATCGGAAATCTGGCCTGTTTCTAGGTGAGTAGTGCGTCGATCTTGCGCAGCCTGCATCACTGGAGCAATTCCGGGATCGGTAGCACCACCAGTGCTTGATCTACGGTGAAGGCACATGCAACGGTGTCCTGGTGTCCTAGTTTTGCCGTTCGGGTGGTAGATTTATCCACATGTACGTTCCTTCAGAGCTGATCGAGAAGCACTGCAACAGTGGCCACTAGCATACGAGCGATGTCGGCAAAATGTTGAGGGCAACCCGTACGCAACTTTCCAGATTAATTATATCGAACACGAAGAACCGGTGCCGTCGGAGGAGCAGAAGCGCGGGTTGTTCCGTGCAGCGAAAAGTTGGAAACCAAAACGCCAGCCTGCTTGTGTGTGAACTTATGAGCTGTTGTGTCCGCAGCCACCGCCAAAGCCCTCCGTGATCTACGGGTACGACGGTTACGCCAAGATCATGTTGCAGTGTTCCTCGTGTGTATAAGGATGTTCGTGATTGGTGCGTGCCTGTGCCTGAACGGCGGAAATGGTGTCGGACCAACTGCAGGATGTACAAGGGTTCCGCTTTCGCCTTACTTCAAAGCCGCAGGATGCAACAGTCATCGGAGGGACAAATAAGCACCAGAAGTGTGATCAATATCATACCGACTGTGGAGGGTTGCTACCAACCTTGGTGTCCATGGCTAGATTCCAACCGAGAGTCCTCTGGAGTCGCAGGGAGAAACAGTATCACCGTTTAATTTTTGATTCTTTTACTAACAGTTATTTCTTTCTTTGCAGGTTTGCCTTAATTTTTTGCTAATTCTACCCACTGTCTACCCACAATGTGTCCTGCACGAGGGTACCTGTGATAACTTCGAGTTGACCTGGGTGCCCGCTATGCTGTAGGTGGTTAACTCACCTCTCCTCGCGGCAATGGCTTGTCTACACTCGACATGCGATTTGGGACAGCCGATTTCAGTGCAGTACTGCTTTTATTTTGGAATACTCCCATTTCAAAATTCATGCACAAGAGCTGAAGTCAGAGTCGCTAAATTATCTAAATCAAGATCGTCAAAAACTACGCAAACTATGCTATCTGGGATTAACACAAAATGAAGAAGGATTTTGTTTCCTGCAAATGCAAAATTTGTCTACTGATGACTTAGCGAAAACAAATTGGGAAATTTATCATAGAAGAATAATGGCAAATCTGTTTTGAATTTTCGAATATCTTGGAATCCACTTTTGCGGCACGTAAAGTAATTTGTTTTATAGTGAAATTTTCATTTAAAAATGCAATTTGAATTAACAAAATCCTTGTTCGAGTTGGTATCGCTCCGTTGGATTTAGAATCCTATATTAAGAAGGGATTCTAAATCCAGCGGAGCAAAAAAAATTTTTGCTTTTGTAAATTTACATTAGATTCATTGGAAATTTACTCGATTTCATAATATTTTGATTCGAAACGTTTACAATGAAAAACATGTAAATTTCCGATGAATATAATGTAAATATACATCATTTATCATGATACCTTTTGGTACATGATAAATAATGTAAATCTACACGAATATTTTTTTCTGTGTATCTACAGAATAATGAAGATTATGGCAAAACAAATATGCCTCAACACTTACAATAACAATAAATGCTTTTTATATTGTTCAAAAATCATATTGAATGTTCAATGAAAATTAGATGAAAACACAACAATTTAAAGTTTTGCAAATAACTTAAGCTGTTTTTAAACCACGATGCTTAAATTTTTCCAGCATGGTTTAGCAGTGTTAAGCTTACAATTTCTATGATTTTTTCCCCCGAAAATTCTTCTACCGAGAAAAGCAGGGAGTGCATTTTGCCCCGGGGGTGCATATTACCCCCTCTCCCCCTAAGTCTTCATTTTCCATACAATGTTTGGCTTTTTTGACTTGTGAAACGTGGACCGGCTCGGATGCCAGCGGATTTCCGACGACGTAATTCGAACGAAAAATCAAATCTATCGATTCAAAGACCCCCAAAACGGGGTTATATTCACTCCAAAATGTTTATTTATTGCCTGGAGGTAGGTAGATGGAGTTGGTGTTAGCTGGAGAATTTGCGGACGTCAGTTTGTCAGTGTTATAGCATTTTTGACATTTTTGCAAAAAAAAAAAACATTTTAAAATTGTTCAAATCGGCTCGATTTACTGATTCTGTGTCAAAACATAGTTAATGTTGGAAAATCTTCGAAGGCCGTAACATATAATTTTCAAAGTTTAGTTTCCCTTTAACATTTTCTCAAAAAATTAGGGGGATAAAAAACATCATTGTCCCATTTGTTGTTGTTTTTTGCACATTTCAATGAGCATAGTTTTCCAATTTAAATCCGTTTTCACAATCATGCGTTTCCACGATCTGAGTTTGCGAACGGTGGTGAACAAATTTCATCCACCAGAAAAGCTTCGCAAAACGAACACTCACCACGAGGTTTATGCTATCCCCCACTAGGTGGTGTCTCGTGGATGGAGCGCCACAATCACGAAAGCATTCCCATTTTCGCTATAAAAGCTGAAAGCTCGTGTGAAGCATGATTCTGCTTAATGTTGAAGGGATGTGCATTATAGCAAATGAAGATAGGGTACGTTATCCATTAGTGGACCCCTTTCCTATAGTGGACCCTCTGAAGGGTTTTTGATGAAAAAAGCAATAAAATCCCAATTTAAAGCGCGTTTTTGTCTGCAAATCTTTTATTTGGCATGTTCAGCATCATTTCAAACAATTTTGACTGATATTGAATTGTCCTTTTCACCAAAATAAGTGTTTTGAGTTCGACATCTAAAATCAGCCATGGCCACTAGCATTTTCACAACAAATCTACATTGGCGTCATCCATAAAGTATGTCACGCTCTAGGGGGAGGTTCTGAGAAAGTGTGACATTGCGTGTTATAAGTATAGGGAAAGCGTGACAAAGGGGGGGAGGGGGGTAAATTTTAGCTGATTTTAGCGTGACGTACTGTATGGATGAAGCCATTTATATTTTATGATTGAATTAACTATCCAACCATTTTTTGACTGATTATTTAACTTCAGCAAGTCGAAATAATGTGAGTTTAAGGAACTTTACTAAAATAAAGCGAAGAACTGCTCATTTTCGAGCAAAAATTAGGGAGGTCCAATATAGGACAACGAAAATCCATTTTTTTTCCAAAAGTGGACCCCTGCTAATTAAACCTTCAAAAATGAAGAAAACTGTATATTTAAGCAAAAGTTTCTCTTAAACATTCAATAAATGCTTGTTTTTTATCAACCCAAACGCATTTTTTTCAATTGTGAGTATAAATATAGCTGTTTCATGTTAAAAGTACCAAATGTTGAAGCCGTAAAAAAATATAATTTATCAAAACTATAGTCAATTAAACATAACTGAAGCATCATAATTGCAGTTTGAAATGATATTTTATAATAATAAATCAATAACAAAACATTTTTTTAAATAAACATGCGTGGTTTTATCAGCAACTTTAAACAAATCTATTGTTTAGTTTCGGCCAACCATTCATGTAATTGCGATCTCGTGGCGCAGGGGTAGCGGCTTCGGCTGCCGATCCCGATGATGCTATGAGACGCGGGTTCGATTCCCGCCTTATCCACTGAGCTTCTATCGGATGGTGAAGTAAAACGTCGGTCCCGGTTTCTCCTGTCTCGTCAGAGGCGCTGGGGCAGAAATCCCACGTTAGAGGAAGGCCATGCCCCGGGGGGCGTAGTGCCAATAGTTTCGTTTTCATGTAATTAATAGTCAGGACCCGGTGCCTGCAATCCCCGTTACAGTTTATATGGAATTCCAATAAGATTGTAACAGAAAAATCAGGCTTCGGGTCCAGACTGTTAATATGTGCATCAAAATTACTTTTCTTTAATTATTTTTATGTTTACAGTGGTTTTTGAAACGTTTTCTCTGATCTTTTTCGGAAATAAATGTGTTTAAATGTCTGTTAGGTTTTTGTTGTTGTTTAAAGCCAAATTTGTTAACAAAACATATTTGTTTATTATGAAAAGTAAGCAAAATCCATCTTTTATTCATTATATCTATCATTAGACCTACACCATGCATCAAAACATCAAATATCGGTTAAATTTGGTATAAAAATAACAGTTTGCCTACAGTGGACCCGGGTCCACAATCAGATTATGGACCCGGGACCACTATAGGAAAAGGAGGTCCATAACAGGCAAAAAAAAACTTTTTTTTTCGAATGACTATTTTTCTGCTCAAAAACAAATACACTGATGAAACAAATAGTCAAAATTGTTCAAAAGACTTCAGTTTTCATTGTTTTGTACAAAGGGTTATGAAAAAATGCTAAAAATATTTAAAAATTTGGGAAAAATGTGCTTCGGCTCTACAAGGGGGTCCACTAATGGTTAAAACACTCTAATTTTACACTAAAACCCCGGTTTACGCTCAAACGTTACGCAAATTGCTTTCAAAAGAACACTGGTTTCGAAAAATCAACCAAATAAAAAACTTAACGCCTGCGCGTAAACGGGAGTTTTAGTGTATGCGGTATAAAAATATTTTTTGGTGTAAATGTATTTATGGCACAATAATATAGACTTATTCAAAACAAATAAAGATTGAATCGGACAAATAGTGAAAATCAGTTAGAGTCAGGAGCGAGTGCTAAATCCCGCCTCTAGACGGGCTTCGATCTAAAAATTCGCCGAAAATTCATTTTTCAACCAATTTTTGATCTGTTTCAAGATCAAAATTAGAAAGGAAAACTCTCAAAATTTTAGAAAAATTTTGGGTTGGAAGTTTGATTTGTTTTATAAGGCTTTACCAAATCAAAAAAAAAAATCAAGCCATCCACATTAACGACCCCCGGGTCTTTTGTGGTCTCTATTGCAAGTTTCTGCTCGACCTAGGAGTCCGAAGACTTGAATGGAGAGAGCACCCAAACCTCTTTTTACTCCAAGGAACCTTCCACCCCAGTGTTTGAACTGACGACCTTTGGATTGCGAGTCCAACCGCCGCCAGCGATTCCACCGGAGTAGGCTTGGTTTGGTGTGTTGTTTGTACTTATGGCATGGAGACGACTCCTACACCTGGAATGACTTAACGGCCTAACAACCAAGGCCGGGACCGACATTTTACTTCCTCATCCGATGGAAGGTTGCAGCAGATGGGAATCGAACCCAGAATCATCCGCTCACAAAGCGGACAGCGTAATCATTCGGCCACGCACTGCCACAGACTTTACCAATGTTTTTAAAATGTCATATTTTTGGGAGTCAACTTTGGCTTTGGTTTTTAGTAACATTTTTTATATTTTAGGTAAAAAGAAATATGCAGATTTTTTTTGGTGTCCCAGATATGGTGCCATTCTACAACAGAAAATGTGAAAAACGAGCAAAAATGGAAAAATTTACTGTAAAAACATGAAAAAAGTTGATAGGCAAAATGTAATGATAGGAGGTAGTAGAATAGGCCAAATACTACCAAAAACAAACATAAACTAAACAAGAAAAATGCAAATTAAAATACTTAAAATAAAACAAAAGAAAAGTAAAACAAGAGAAGTAAAGTTTTTCGTAGAACAAAAGTTTGAATTGACCTCTTGAACACGTGGAAAATAAAAATCATCGAAAATAAAATTTGGGCACTAGAGGGTTAACCTACCACACATACGAGAATTTCCCATACTCAAAAGGGAAAAAAAGTCTTAAACGGTTCTCTCAGCTAAGTAGACTGAAATCGGGTATATTTTCCCTTCACAACGTTTTGGTAAAACAACAACAGCAGCCAATGTAGCTGGGCAGCAACATAATTATAAATGATAACTATCTTTATAATACAGCTTGACAAATCGAATCGGCTTCGCCGAAATTAATGCCTGCTGAAATAAAGCGTCCGCCGATCGGAGTGATTAAAACGCACCATCTGTCCGACACCCTTTTTAATTCCCCTTCTCGATGCGCGCCGCCAAAAATGTCTTCAAAAATGTTTATATCACGTGGCATCTCGTAAAATTGAAAGATAGACTATCAATTAATTAAAACGCCCCGCTGCACCTTTTTGGCTGATGGGGTGTTCGTAAAAACGGTTATTTTATGCATCAATCCACCCTGTCCCCCACCTTCCCTAAACCTTGGGTGGGCCACCTTGTTCCAGTGCAGTTGGGGGCAGCGTCAATCTCTCAACCATTCAACAATCAATTTAGCCTGGCAGAACGACACCGCCCTCTCTCTCCAATTTTCACGCATGTTTGGGCGCAAAAATGCATGTAATTTAGCGAAAAGGAAATGCTCGCAGCGGCGTTGACCGACAGCCGGGACAACTCGATGATGGGGTGGAGGGCACAGTGAAAAGGATGGGACATTTACACAAGTTATGAATAACAGACACGACTTTTCCATTTTATTGCTTAAATGAATAAGATTTTTAAAAAGTCGTTTTGCGAGAATAGATGGAGCAAACAAAGTTTCTTTCTAATATTTTATTGATTTTATATTGCAAAATTTTACACTTCATTGAATTCAAATCTAGCAAGATGGTCGATCTATCATATCTTTCCAAAATGCTTAATACAACTACTTTCTACTAATATTTCAAAAGTATTTTTTATCGATTCAACTTTTGCAACATTTTTACTGTCCCAAGTCTAAAAATCTTTCTTCTCAGCAGCGAATAAAAAGGACCCAAGTAACTCAAACTCTGCTTGCTGCGATCATCCGGCAAGTGGGGGGTTAAAAACAAAGCAAAGATTAAATTTTAATCACAGCCCACTACGCGGTGGTTATCGAGTGACGTGACGTGGCATTTTGGCGAGAGGGGCTTGCTTATTTTCTGGCTAAAAAGCTGCTGAGATGTTGTCTGGGTTGCTGGTCTTGGACCGGGAAACGACGGAGCTCATCTGTCAGAAGGTGACGTCCAGAGTGACAGGCTGCACGGCACTGGACAGGACTGCAGCGGACCTTTGGGCCCTTCGATGTGCCCAATTTAGATCATAAATTTCCGGTCCTGTCACACGGGTGACGGAGTGACCTCCCCTTTCTCCTCTCTCCTCGCCCTTTTGGAAATGACTGACATTTATCTAAAATGGTTCTCAATATTCAGAAGGGACTGGGCAGGATAATGATTAAACGTTTTTAAGTCCTTCTTTGCTTTATGGAGCAGGGTGAGTTGCTTGTTTGACGAAAGGATTTTCCTCTTTTCCAGTCTGTCAGTGTGGTTGAGTTTAAACACTGGAGTTGGTATTAAAATAATAGCTTGATTTAACGCCGTGACACGTACTATTTCAACATTTTAGCTTAATTTTTTTCCTGTTTGTCTGGAATGTTTGCTTTGTAATCATAGCCAAAATAGACAGTGGGGAAAAAACTGGGTTTGGGGCGAAATTGATTTCATACACTGAAATAAAATAAGTACCAAATTCTTAAATTCTAGTAATTTTGGCTCCTTTCCTTATTTAGTAATTGGGTTTTTTGGATTAGTTAATAAGAAAAGGTGGCGAAACTCCTAGAATTTTGGAATTTGGTGCTTTTTGATTTCAGTGTACGGACTTTGGAAATATCTTGAAGGAGAAATAACACCACCAACAAAATTTCTGCGCAGACTTAACTCGAGGGGAAGCATGAACTTTGGGGAAGAATCACGTGAATTTTGATTAATTTCAAAAATAGTTTTTTCTGGACCGAATGGTTTTTCTCCAAAATTTGTATGGAGAATTAGGACGGTTCGGTTCTCCTACAAATTGCATGCATTTTTTGGGTTGTATGCAAGAGCGACGAACCACCCTTATTCTTCATACAAGACAAACTATTTTTGAAAAATTCAAAATGCACGTGATTTTAGGGACCCCAAACGAGTTGAGGTAGGTCAGTATGTGTGATAAGTCAAGGGTTCGATAATGTTTTCCAACTTTTTTTAGAACTTAAGAAAACTTCCATCGTATCCTAATTTTGACATGCTACCTACCAATCATTGTCCAGATTATTTAAATATACTACAGCTAACACCTTTCACTTAAAATAAATCCAAATCAGGCAATGCATCAATTAACAACGTCGACCTGCTATCGGGCCATCAGTTTCATTGGCACGCTTGACCAAATTAAGAGGAGGCCTTTTTTTATGCCATAAAAACATCACAAATTTGATCGGCTGTAAAAAAAACGACGACCACCTTGTTTTCAGTCCCGTGGTCATAATTTTACGAGCCAAATTATTATTATCTTCTTCCCGAGAAGAAAAAGGGCGAGAGACAGAGAGCTGTGCACAATCCAATGATGCTAATGATATGCGTTTTAAATTAATTTTGCATGCTTATCGTTGAGGGCCTGTTTTTTTACTCATTGTTTGATTTTTACCTTAAAACGCACGTGTTGTGGCCTGGGCGGGAAGGGGCGCCTATAAAGGGGGCTTTGATTATTTAATTATGAAATTATAACTTTGGACGCCGCTGGTAATGATAGCCCCAGTGTGAGAGTCTCGTGTTCTGTGTGGACAGATGCATTGTGAGCCCAAATCGGTTGGACAAACAGAAATCTCATCAGTAAACAGCAGGACTTCGAACAAGCGACCATAAATTAAGCTTTCTTCCAGCATGAATTTGTGGCAGGGAATAAAGAATAAAGAAAAACTTTTGAACGAGAAAAAAGAATAAAATGTGCAACAGATCCGATCGAAGAAACGAATAAAATATAGTAATTTTCAAATTAAAGAAAAAACAACCAACTGTCGAAGAAGCCAATAAAAATATGAGTGGTTTACCACCGCAAGATTTGCCCAAAAAGAGAGATATAATAAAAAGATGCTTAATGACATGCCCCCCTCTCAGAGTCCCTTAAATTGTCCCCCCACCACGAATCCAAAAGCCGAAGGTGAAGGGAGAGGGTACTTAATGAAGCATAAAAATCGGAGAACATCATAAATTTGCTTAAACGAAGTGCGTTGATAAATTTGGGACCTTTCCTTTGTTGTGCACTGACCACATCCACCACCACCACCACCAACACTACTCTTCCCCTTAATTGATTGTGAGGTCATCCACACCGGTTCGTGGTCAAGGCAGTGTCGTTGGGGTTTTATAAAATGAAGGTATGAATTTATTTGTCTCAAAAAGCTGGCTGAACTTTTCTCTGAAAGAAAGGTGAAATAAAGTTTTTTTTATGTTCCGTTCAAAATTTGTATTTTTGTATTCTTTTGTAATAAAATTTATTTATGCAACTGAGTGTAAATTGCCAGGCCAAGTTAATTCTGTTTGATTTTTGGTCAATTTTTCCTGGTAAATCTTTTTCGAACATGATATTTACCCAATTGGCCGCCAATGGTCGTTGCGAGGCTTAAATTTCACGGTAGCCAAATGATTCCTCCTGCCAGATGCCTGAACTTCAAGCCCCAAATACCTCGTGTAAGTTAAAGATATTTATAAATTTGTTTTTCGAATCCCAGTCTCCATCACGTTCACAGGAAAAAAAGTCGCCGTTAAGCCGGAGTCTTTCGATTTAATAAATGTTTATTGACTGACAGTGACGACGACGACAATTTGCAACCGGCTGGAATAAATTTTGTGGACCAAAAAATGAGGAATTTTCGCATTTCTCGCGCGTTAACTTTATGGGAGCTTGATTGCATCTTGCAGCCGCTTATAACTCACCTGAAAAAGGAGAACCTCAGTTTGGATTATACTTCACGGTGCGATACAAGTGAGGTCTTAATGATAAAGTAGCCGATATTTTAAGGCTTAGTTTTGCGGACCAACGGGGCATGTCGTCTCTCAAAACCGCCCGAATGATGATCCGCGGGAATTCCCACGCGTGGAATTTGGCAGTGACGGTTGAAACGCGATACTTCGTATGGAGTTGAAGTTATGATGAAGTTGCAGTCTGTTTATGGTGAGAAATATTTTCATTGCTGACCAAAAAGTGTTTAAAGATGTGGTAATGTTTGGTTCATTTTAGCGCATAAACTGCTCATTTTTTATGAATTCTTTCACTTAGGGGGAGAGGGGGTAATATTAGGGTGTAATATCAAAATCGATTTTCCAGCACAGCACTTTTTCAGTTCCTTTTGGGGTCCTAAACAACTCCACAAAGTTTGGGACCGATTGGTTTAGTCCTCACTTTGCGCAAAGCGATTCAATTTTCCATATAAATTTGTATGGGGAAAACCATTTTTTAGGATTTTGATATTTAACAATTCGACGTTTCATGCCATATCAAAACCGGACTCATATTCTGATGCTCTGGAAGGTGCTCTGCAACTTTGCCGAAGAGAGTATGGTGCTAACTTGCACCTGAAAGAAGATATAGCGTCCTCAAAACTCGTCTAAAACGTGATTTTCGAGCAAAAAACACGTTTTAGACGAGTTTTGAACACGTTGTATTTTTTTAGGGGCAAGCTAGCACCATACTCTCTTCGGGAAAATTGTAGAGGACATTCCAGAGCATCCTATTATGAGTCCAGTTTTGATATAACATGAAACGGGGATTTGATAAATATCAAAATAAACAAAAATGGTTTTCCCCATACAAATTTATATGGAAAATCGAATCGCTTTGCGCAAAGTGAGGACTAAACCAATCGGTCCCAAACTTTGAGGAGTTGTTTAGGACTCCAGAAGGAACTAAAAAAGTGCTGTGCTCACTAAATTTGGACAACTTTATTTTTTTCCATACAACCATATTACACCCTAGGGAGTTTTTCCGTGCATACGAAACGGGTCGGTTTGTTCGTTTAGTGCTCTAAATTTCGATTCGATTTTTTCAATGTTTTCGTGACATTACAGTATTATTTAAGTGTTAAGCATTGAGTTTGTGATTCATACTTTATGAATCAAGTGATGTTTTTGCCCAGTATTACGATTAATTCTCAGAATAAGATGTTTCATTGGTGAATGTTTTCATTTTGATTTTCATTCTTTTGACATTCGATGCGGCGGCGTTTCAGTTTCCGTCGTTCCGAATACAATTTTTCCAATGGGCATGAGTTACACAGAAGTTTATGTCGTAACTTGGATGCAAGTTGAAGCGACGCGATCTTGTTTCTGTACAGGGGTCGCTATTCTTGTTTTTTTTTTTTGTGAAATTCGATATGTTGAATGTTTTGCAATCAATAGAAAAGTGTGAGAAATAACGAAGCTTAGTGGGTCACTGTTAAGCTAATTTTTCAGTGGTGCAACATAGTACTCAGTATCATTGAAGGATCATCATCAAGGAACTCGGTGAGGACTTTCCAATTAAATATTTTTATTTTATGTTATATTATTTATACATTTTATATATTGTATTATCATATATCATCACACTTGACACATTCTACACAATTAATGCTATCATAAAATGAAGCGTTTGGTACGGTATGTCCACGCATCCTTCCTCCCCTGTAGATTCTGTGAAATGTGATCCGTTCTCAGAATCCTCTCTGCGGTAAACACAACGCAGTAGGGCTGGCCGCTTTAATTTTTGCAATACATTTCGGGTATTCTCGGATGTACTGCAATTATTAATATTGACAAGAAAAGTGCTTGCGGGCGTAATCTAATCACAAGACTTTCCAGCATGCTTTCATCGGACTGGCTGCGTTTGTGTTAGATTAGATAGATTAGATACAACCATATTACACCCTAGGGTAATATGCACCCCCTAAGGGAAAACTGTGTTTTCTCAACCATTAGAGAATTACAGTGGAAAAATTTTGTTCGATGTTCTAAACCAACTATTATTCTCCGTCATCCATGTGAAAAAAGTCTTAAAAAACCTCAAAATTGTTCGAAAATATCAAATTTCTAAAAACATTTCTGATTCATTTCAAACAACCATGCGGGACAATATGCACCGCAACATTGGGGTGAAATGCACTACAACAACGGGGCAAAATGCACCAAAACAGGGGCAAAATACACCGAAGTAAAAGCAGTTTTCACTAGTCACCACTAGATGACACCGCTGTTTTTACAAAGGAACTTCACAGCGGTGCGTTTTGCCCCGACTACGCTTTTTGTAGAAAATTTAATTAAAAATGCATATTTTGGACTCATCTATCTACAGAAAAATGAGGATTATGGCAAATACTATCTACCTCAAAACTTACAATGTCAATAAGTGCTTTTTATATTGTCCAAAAATCATAATGAAAGTTCAATGAAAATTAGATGAAAACACAACTTTTTAATGTTTTGCAAATAATTTAAGCTGATTTTATACTACGAACCTGAAAATTTTCCAGCATGGTTTAGCAATAATAAGATTCCTATTTCCAATTTCCTTTTCCAAATGACCAAAATTCTTCTGATTTATTATGGCTTACCTGAAAAGAGAAGAGAAAAGCAGAAAAATGATTTAAAAATGGTTTTGTTTTTGTGTTTTGAAGTTTTTTTTTTCAATCAAACTGCAGTGTGTTGTACTAAATATTTCCCTTTTCATTAAATTAAACACCCAAAACCAACCTAAAATGAGCTGTCCCACATTTTCCCAATCCGGGTCAAATAAGTCCCCTCAATCTCGGGGGCACTTTAAATCGAGCCCCCTCAGCTTAATGATTTAATTAAAGTAATGCATTTCCATGTCGCCGGGCTGCAATTTCTGCTGCCACCGCGCGATGTTGTTGTCGTCGGACGAAATGGTTGACGATGTGTTTTGGGTTGCAATTTCTCCTTGCGCTGGGACGATTCCCCTCCGACATGATATGATAATTATATGAATGCGTGCGAAAATTCAATTAGAGATGTGTCGGTCCCCAGCATGACGGGGGGGCTTTCGTGCTGCAGCTCAGCCAGACCGCTGAACCGCCGCCGGTCGATAAGGATCTTCATCGAGTCTGGTTCGGGTTAGTCTGCAGCATCCGAGAAGTACCCCGAGAAGAGATTAAGTGCTTTGTCGTGCAATTTATCTGATTTATCTTATCACGTTGCGTTGGGAGTGAGGGGATTCGCTCAACGGTCACTCTGCAATTACACTCGGTTGCCTGCAAAACATAACACTTAAAAAAAGCTCTTTCAGCAAAAAATCAGCCAACCACAACCAAATGCAATTTGTCTGATTTGGAAGCAAAATCTGATGTTCAATGCAACTGAGTGTACTCTACCAGCAGTAGTTATAGCCGAAGATTTGATCGGCCACCAGATTAAGACCAATTTCGTTTTGTACACGCTCCATTTTTGGATGCTGCCGCCGAAAGTATCCTCCAAAAATTATTAAGTACTTTCTCGTAAGATAATGTGGGAACAGATTCGTGCGAGTGGAATTATTGAGTGTAGCTTTGGGTATGATGCTTCAGGTTTTGATCTGCAACTATGTGATTATTGTGAGGAAAAAAAGTGATGGGATCTCTGCAGTTGAATTTTCGCAGTGCAACATGCTGATAAGTAGTCCAGACTGTTACGTTTTGCATACGAGCGAGAGATCCCTTTAAGTGACGTTTTATTTTTATATTTTTCCTTTTTTTTAAATTTATAATTTTCTGAGAATTTTAATATAAATTATTTGAAGCATTTGAGACTTGACTGAAACACTTCTTCAATTACCAAAATAGTAGTTAATGAAAAAGTTTTCCAGTGAAACGTTTGACTTCCTGCTTGAAGGTTATTTGTTGTCAAAATAAGTTTCAAGCTTCAAAACAGTATCGAAAATACTTACTTTTCCTTTTATTTCCGAACGACGAAAAGGTCTACTTTTCTCTACCGAAAATTAAAGCATCGAAAAGTAACACTTTTCGATATAAGGGCAGAAAATTCACGAAATGGGTGCTGAAAAGTTGACTTTACCCTTTTCATGGAATTGCAAAATAGTAGTTTATACAACAAATTGCAAAAAGAAGATTTTTTCAGCACGAGTCGTACATTTGTCCAACGAGGTTCACCGAGTTAGATACATACGACAAGTAATGAAAAAATCAACTTTTGCAACGAGGTCTATACAACGCTTTTTGCAATTCCGAAAAACACCTTTTGAACAGAATTATAGGACAAATGTCCAAGCATTGAGTCAATGAATCGTGTAATTCAAAAAATGTTGAAAATTACAACTTTTCCAAACAAGTGCTAAAAAGTTCAACTTTTCAGAATCCATTTAAGTGCTGAAAAGTAGAACTTTTCAGCATTTGTTTTGAAAAGGGGGAATGGAACAGTACTGTTATTTTTGGTACAGAAAAGTAGGCTGTTTCGTCGTTCAAGAATGACAGGAAAAGTAGGGGAAATCTACCCATTTTAATCCTAATAAGCGGTCGTGTTTGAATGATGCTGGATAATCTAGAGTCTCCCTTGAATTTTACTAAAACCAAGTACACCAACGAGTAGAGCAAGTTTTTGTGAACATTTCTGTTTATTTTCACTTTCACTAAAAGTTATTCTATTTCTTTACCAAGCATTTAACAAAAAAAAAAATTCCCAAGGGTATTCTAATCGAGGCGAATGCATTGGGCCACGCCCATTTTGCTAATATCGGCTTAGTTCTTTTTTCTTCCAACACTCTGTCGATTGTTGCCATTTGCGCTGACAGTTCAAACGAACACTCACGAAAAGTGGCATTTATAGGGAAAGTTTCCTGGCATCGCTGGCTGTGCTGCTGGTGGTGTTGACGGCCAGCCTTTGTTCTTTTTTGCCTTCGTCTCTCGCTCGGTTTTCTTCATCCTTCGATTGGAATGCAAAGTGAAAATTGAAACGTCAAACGACTTGGCGCGTTTGTTTTTTTGATGGCGCTTGCTAATTTATTACATTTTTCGGGATTATTCTTCAAGTGAGTGCCTTACTAATGATCAAAAGAACATGTTGCCGGTAGTTGGAAGCAATTTCATATCTTAAGCGCCGTGAAAAAGTAAGCGAAAGTGAAAAATTAATTTTGGCGATATTCATTAAGCGTTTGAGGGATTCTCGTGTGTGTCACTGTGTGTGCCAACAAAATGATGAGAAGTGGTCTCACAAAATACAAATTATGATCAAAAGTGCATTAAATGTGATCTTTTTGGCCAGTAAGTGGCATACATTTGCGTGCTTACTCGAGGCGGTGCTGTTGCTGGTAAGTTTATAGCCCAAATAGTATTTTTGGAGCTTTAATCGAGCATCAAACTCTCCATATGACGAAGATAGGTGTTTGATTGGAAAGGGTAGATTTCCCCTAAATAGTTTCATAGTGGAATCGCACAAAGTCCTTGCCAATAATTTCGTCAATTGATAATGCTAGCAAAAAGTATAAGTTGTTTGACAATGGAATTGCATAAAAATAAATTTTGCTTGATATTTTGTTCTATTGTTATTACTGTTATTGATTTTGGGAGCTGTCTATTTTTGTGACAATAATTTGGTTTCTCCATTTTTTTCGTTTTTTTTAAATGAAAAAATAAAAAAAAAATATAAAATTGAAATAACAAGCCATAATCTAAACATTTGATTGAAAAAAGTAGAAATCATTAGTAAAAGAATGAAAGATTTGAGAAAAAAAAACGTAAATTATAACAAAAAAAACTTTTTGCTGTACTGTACTTCGAAAATTTTCAAAAATTTTAAGGATTTTTGAATAAACCCATACATGTTGAAAATGATTTTGAACGAAGGGAAATGCATTGATTGCCCTTAAACAGGGGTGTGCTTATGGGTAGATTTGAGTAGATGGCATCTACTTAGCTGTTTGCTTAAATTTAATTATTTTTTAAGGAAAAATATTCAAGTTAAACGATATTTTTGACCATAAAAGGGCTTGCACCAAGTTTCACCAATTTCTTGGCTCAATTTTGAAGCGCCCTTTTCTTTTTCAAGTCATATGCACTCTTTCTGGAAAGTCAACCAAACATTTCAATGTTCCAAGGTAGTGCTGTCGCAGTCAGTCGCAAAGTCGCCAAGTCGAGGAGCGATATTTTTAAATTAAGTTTGTCTGAAGGCGCCCCTAGGATTTAAAATTTTTTATTGAAATTCTCAATATGAAAATTTGACTGGAGGCGCCCCTACGACTTAAAAAAAATTATTAAACTTCTCAATATGAAAATTTGACTGGAGGCGCCCCTACGACTTAAAAAATTGTATTGATATTCTGAATATGAAAATTTGACTGGAGGCGCCCTTATGGCTGAAAAAAATTGAACAGGGGTGTGCTTATGGGTAGATTTGAGTAGATGGCATCTACTTAGCTGTTTGCTTAAATTTAATTATTTTTTAAGGAAAAATATTCAAGTTAAACGATATTTTTGACCATAAAAGGGCTTGCACCAAGTTTCACCAATTTCTTGGCTCAATTTTGAAGCGCCCTTTTCTTTTTTTCAAGTCATATGCACTCTTTCTGGAAAGTCAACCAAACATTTCAATGTTCCAAGGTAGTGCTGTCGCAGTCAGTCGCAAAGTCGCCAAGTCGAGGAGCGATATTTTTAAATTAAGTTTGTCTGAAGGCGCCCCTAGGATTAAAAAAAAATTATTGAAATTCTCAATATGAAAATTTGACTGGAGGCGCCCCTACGACTTAAAAAAATGTATTGAAATTCTCAATATGAAAATTTGACTGGAGGCGCCCCTACGACTTAAAAATTGTATTGAAATTCTCAATATGAAAATTTGACTGGAGGCGCCTACGACTTAAAAAAATGTATTGAAATTCTCAATATGAAAATTTGACTGGAGGCGCCCTTATGGCTGAAAAAAATTGAACAGGGGTGTGCTTATGGGTAGATTTGAGTAGATGACATCTACTTAGCTGTTTGCTTAAATTTAATTATTTTTAAGGAAAAATATTCAAGTTAAACGATATTTTTGACCATAAAAGGGCTTGCACCAAGTTTCACCAATTTCTTGGCTCAATTTTGAAGCGCCCTTTTCTTTTTTTCAAGTCATATGCACTCTTTCTGGAAAGTCAACCAAACATTTCAATGTTCCAAGGTAGTGCTGTCGCAGTCAGTCGCAAAGTCGCCAAGTCGAGGAGCGATATTTTTAAATTAAGTTTGTCTGAAGGCGCCCCTAGGATTAAAAAAAAATTATTGAAATTCTCAATATGAAAATTTGACTGGAGGCGCCCTACGACTTAAAAATGTATTGAAATTCTCAATATGAAAATTTGACTGGAGGCGCCCCTACGACTTAAAAATTGTATTGAAATTCTCAATATGAAAATTTGACTGGAGGCGCCCCTACGACTTAAAAAATGTATTGAAATTCTCAATATGAAAATTTGACTGGAGGCGCCCTTATTGCTGAAAAAAATTGAACAGGGGTGTGCTTATGGGTAGATTTGAGTAGATGACATCTACTTAGCTGTTTGCTTAAATTTAATTATTTTTAAGGAAAAATATTCAAGTTAAACGATATTTTTGACCATAAAAGGGCTTGCACCAAGTTTCACCAATTTCTTGGCTCAATTTTGAAGCGCCCTTTTCTTTTTCAAGTCATATGCACTCTTTCTGGAAAGTCAACCAAACATTTCAATGTTCCAAGGTAGTGCTGTCGCAGTCAGTCGCAAAGTCGCCAAGTCGAGGAGCGATATTTTTAAATTAAGTTTGTCTGAAGGCCCCTAGGATTAAAAAAATTATTGAAATTCTCAATATGAAAATTTGACTGGAGGCGCCCCTACGACTTAAAAATGTATTGAAATTCTCAATATGAAAATTTGACTGGAGGCGCCCTACGACTTAAAAATTGTATTGAAATTCTCAATATGAAAATTTGACTGGAGGCGCCCTACGACTTAAAAATGTATTGAAATTCTCAATATGAAAATTTGACTGGAGGCGCCCTTATGGCTGAAAAAAATTGAACAGGGGTGTGCTTATGGGTAGATTTGAGTAGATGACATCTACTTAGCTGTTTGCTTAAATTTAATTATTTTTAAGGAAAAATATTCAAGTTAAACGATATTTTTGACCATAAAGGGCTTGCACCAAGTTTCACCAATTTCTTGGCTCAATTTTGAAGCGCCCTTTTCTTTTTTCAAGTCATATGCACTCTTTCTGGAAAGTCAACCAAACATTTCAATGTTCCAAGGTAGTGCTGTCGCAGTCAGTCGCAAAGTCGCCAAGTCGAGGAGCGATATTTTTAAATTAAGTTTGTCTGAAGGCGCCCCTAGGATTAAAAAAAAATTATTGAAATTCTCAATATGAAAATTTGACTGGAGGCGCCCCTACGACTTAAAAAAATGTATTGAAATTCTCAATATGAAAATTTGACTGGAGGCGCCCCTACGACTTAAAAAATTGTATTGAAATTCTCAATATGAAAATTTGACTGGAGGCGCCCCTACGACTTAAAAAAAATGTATTGAAATTCTCAATATGAAAATTTGACTGGAGGCGCCCTTATGGCTGAAAAAAATTGAACAGGGGTGTGCTTATGGGTAGATTTGAGTAGATGACATCTACTTAGCTGTTTGCTTAAATTTAATTATTTTTTAAGGAAAAATATTCAAGTTAAACGATATTTTTGACCATAAAAGGGCTTGCACCAAGTTTCACCAATTTCTTGGCTCAATTTTGAAGCGCCCTTTTCTTTTTTTCAAGTCATATGCACTCTTTCTGGAAAGTCAACCAAACATTTCAATGTTCCAAGGTAGTGCTGTCGCAGTCAGTCGCAAAGTCGCCAAGTCGAGGAGCGATATTTTTAAATTAAGTTTGTCTGAAGGCGCCCCTAGGATTAAAAAAAAATTATTGAAATTCTCAATATGAAAATTTGACTGGAGGCGCCCCTACGACTTAAAAAAATGTATTGAAATTCTCAATATGAAAATTTGACTGGAGGCGCCCCTACGACTTAAAAAATTGTATTGAAATTCTCAATATGAAAATTTGACTGGAGGCGCCCCTACGACTTAAAAAAAATGTATTGAAATTCTCAATATGAAAATTTGACTGGAGGCGCCCTTATGGCTGAAAAAAATTGAACAGGGGTGTGCTTATGGGTAGATTTGAGTAGATGACATCTACTTAGCTGTTTGCTTAAATTTAATTATTTTTTAAGGAAAAATATTCAAGTTAAACGATATTTTTGACCATAAAAGGGCTTGCACCAAGTTTCACCAATTTCTTGGCTCAATTTTGAAGCGCCCTTTTCTTTTTTCAAGTCATATGCACTCTTTCTGGAAAGTCAACCAAACATTTCAATGTTCCAAGGTAGTGCTGTCGCAGTCAGTCGCAAAGTCGCCAAGTCGAGGAGCGATATTTTTAAATTAAGTTTGTCTGAAGGCGCCTAGGATTAAAAAAAAATTATTGAAATTCTCAATATGAAAATTTGACTGGAGGCGCCCCTACGACTTAAAAAAATGTATTGAAATTCTCAATATGAAAATTTGACTGGAGGCGCCCCTACGACTTAAAAAATTGTATTGAAATTCTCAATATGAAAATTTGACTGGAGGCGCCCCTACGACTTAAAAAAATGTATTGAAATTCTCAATATGAAAATTTGACTGGAGGCGCCCTTATGGCTGAAAAAATTGAACAGGGGTGTGCTTATGGGTAGATTTGAGTAGATGACATCTACTTAGCTGTTTGCTTAAATTTAATTATTTTTAAGGAAAAATATTCAAGTTAAACGATATTTTTGACCATAAAAGGGCTTGCACCAAGTTTCACCAATTTCTTGGCTCAATTTTGAAGCGCCCTTTTCTTTTTTTCAAGTCATATGCACTCTTTCTGGAAAGTCAACCAAACATTTCAATGTTCCAAGGTAGTGCTGTCGCAGTCAGTCGCAAAGTCGCCAAGTCGAGGAGCGATATTTTTAAATTAAGTTTGTCTGAAGGCGCCCCTAGGATTAAAAAAAAATTATTGAAATTCTCAATATGAAAATTTGACTGGAGGCGCCCCTACGACTTAAAAAAATGTATTGAAATTCTCAATATGAAAATTTGACTGGAGGCGCCCCTACGACTTAAAAAATTGTATTGAAATTCTCAATATGAAAATTTGACTGGAGGCGCCCCTACGACTTAAAAAAATGTATTGAAATTCTCAATATGAAAATTTGACTGGAGGCGCCCTTATGGCTGAAAAAAATTGAACAGGGGTGTGCTTATGGGTAGATTTGAGTAGATGACATCTACTTAGCTGTTTGCTTAAATTTAATTATTTTTAAGGAAAAATATTCAAGTTAAACGATATTTTGACCATAAAAGGGCTTGCACCAAGTTTCACCAATTTCTTGGCTCAATTTTGAAGCGCCCTTTTCTTTTTTCAAGTCATATGCACTCTTTCTGGAAAGTCAACCAAACATTTCAATGTTCCAAGGTAGTGCTGTCGCAGTCAGTCGCAAAGTCGCCAAGTCGAGGAGCGATATTTTTAAATTAAGTTTGTCTGAAGGCGCCCCTAGGATTAAAAAAAAATTATTGAAATTCTCAATATGAAAATTTGACTGGAGGCGCCCCTACGACTTAAAAAAATGTATTGAAATTCTCAATATGAAAATTTGACTGGAGGCGCCCCTACGACTTAAAAAATTGTATTGAAATTCTCAATATGAAAATTTGACTGGAGGCGCCCTACGACTTAAAAATGTATTGAAATTCTCAATATGAAAATTTGACTGGAGGCGCCCTTATGGCTGAAAAAATTGAACAGGGGTGTGCTTATGGGTAGATTTGAGTAGATGACATCTACTTAGCTGTTTGCTTAAATTTAATTATTTTTAAGGAAAATATTCAAGTTAAACGATATTTTTGACCATAAAGGGCTTGCACCAAGTTTCACCAATTTCTTGGCTCAATTTTGAAGCGCCCTTTTCTTTTTTCAAGTCATATGCACTCTTTCTGGAAAGTCAACCAAACATTTCAATGTTCCAAGGTAGTGCTGTCGCAGTCAGTCGCAAAGTCGCCAAGTCGAGGAGCGATATTTTTAAATTAAGTTTGTCTGAAGGCGCCCCTAGGATTAAAAAAAAATTATTGAAATTCTCAATATGAAAATTTGACTGGAGGCGCCCCTACGACTTAAAAAAATGTATTGAAATTCTCAATATGAAAATTTGACTGGAGGCGCCCCTACGACTTAAAAAATTGTATTGAAATTCTCAATATGAAAATTTGACTGGAGGCGCCCCTACGACTTAAAAAAATGTATTGAAATTCTCAATATGAAAATTTGACTGGAGGCGCCCTTATGGCTGAAAAATTGAACAGGGGTGTGCTTATGGGTAGATTTGAGTAGATGACATCTACTTAGCTGTTTGCTTAAATTTAATTATTTTTAAGGAAAAATATTCAAGTTAAACGATATTTTTGACCATAAAGGGCTTGCACCAAGTTTCACCAATTTCTTGGCTCAATTTTGAAGCGCCCTTTCTTTTTCAAGTCATATGCACTCTTTCTGGAAAGTCAACCAAACATTTCAATGTTCCAAGGTAGTGCTGTCGCAGTCAGTCGCAAAGTCGCCAAGTCGAGGAGCGATATTTTTAAATTAAGTTTGTCTGAAGGCGCCCCTAGGATTAAAAAAAAATTATTGAAATTCTCAATATGAAAATTTGACTGGAGGCGCCCCTACGACTTAAAAAAATGTATTGAAATTCTCAATATGAAAATTTGACTGGAGGCGCCCCTACGACTTAAAAAATTGTATTGAAATTCTCAATATGAAAATTTGACTGGAGGCGCCCCTACGACTTAAAAAAAATGTATTGAAATTCTCAATATGAAAATTTGACTGGAGGCGCCCTTATGGCTGAAAAAAATTGAACAGGGGTGTGCTTATGGGTAGATTTGAGTAGATGACATCTACTTAGCTGTTTGCTTAAATTTAATTATTTTTAAGGAAAAATATTCAAGTTAAACGATATTTTTGACCATAAAGGGCTTGCACCAAGTTTCACCAATTTCTTGGCTCAATTTTGAAGCGCCCTTTTCTTTTTCAAGTCATATGCACTCTTTCTGGAAAGTCAACCAAACATTTCAATGTTCCAAGGTAGTGCTGTCGCAGTCAGTCGCAAAGTCGCCAAGTCGAGGAGCGATATTTTTAAATTAAGTTTGTCTGAAGGCGCCCTAGGATTAAAAAAAAATTATTGAAATTCTCAATATGAAAATTTGACTGGAGGCGCCCCTACGACTTAAAAAAATGTATTGAAATTCTCAATATGAAAATTTGACTGGAGGCGCCCCTACGACTTAAAAAATTGTATTGAAATTCTCAATATGAAAATTTGACTGGAGGCGCCCCTACGACTTAAAAAAATGTATTGAAATTCTCAATATGAAAATTTGACTGGAGGCGCCCTTATGGCTGAAAAAAATTGAACAGGGGTGTGCTTATGGGTAGATTTGAGTAGATGACATCTACTTAGCTGTTTGCTTAAATTTAATTATTTTTAAGGAAAAATATTCAAGTTAAACGATATTTTTGACCATAAAAGGTTGCACCAAGTTTCACCAATTTCTTGGCTCAATTTTGAAGCGCCCTTTTCTTTTTCAAGTCATATGCACTCTTTCTGGAAAGTCAACCAAACATTTCAATGTTCCAAGGTAGTGCTGTCGCAGTCAGTCGCAAAGTCGCCAAGTCGAGGAGCGATATTTTTAAATTAAGTTTGTCTGAAGGCGCCCCTAGGATTAAAAAAAAATTATTGAAATTCTCAATATGAAAATTTGACTGGAGGCGCCCCTACGACTTAAAAAAATGTATTGAAATTCTCAATATGAAAATTTGACTGGAGGCGCCCCTACGACTTAAAAAATTGTATTGAAATTCTCAATATGAAAATTTGACTGGAGGCGCCCCTACGACTTAAAAAAAATGTATTGAAATTCTCAATATGAAAATTTGACTGGAGGCGCCCTTATGGCTGAAAAAAATTGAACAGGGGTGTGCTTATGGGTAGATTTGAGTAGATGACATCTACTTAGCTGTTTGCTTAAATTTAATTATTTTTTAAGGAAAAATATTCAAGTTAAACGATATTTTTGACCATAAAAGGGCTTGCACCAAGTTTCACCAATTTCTTGGCTCAATTTTGAAGCGCCCTTTTCTTTTTCAAGTCATATGCACTCTTTCTGGAAAGTCAACCAAACATTTCAATGTTCCAAGGTAGTGCTGTCGCAGTCAGTCGCAAAGTCGCCAAGTCGAGGAGCGATATTTTTAAATTAAGTTTGTCTGAAGGCGCCCTAGGATTAAAAAAATTATTGAAATTCTCAATATGAAAATTTGACTGGAGGCGCCCTACGACTTAAAAATGTATTGAAATTCTCAATATGAAAATTTGACTGGAGGCGCCCCTACGACTTAAAAAAATGTATTGAAATTCTCAATATGAAAATTTGACTGGAGGCGCCCCTACGACTTAAAAAAATGTATTGAAATTCTCAATATGAAAATTTGACTGGAGGCGCCCTTATGGCTGAAAAAAATTGAACAGGGGTGTGCTTATGGGTAGATTTGAGTAGATGACATCTACTTAGCTGTTTGCTTAAATTTAATTATTTTTAAGGAAAAATATTCAAGTTAAACGATATTTTTGACCATAAAAGGGCTTGCACCAAGTTTCACCAATTTCTTGGCTCAATTTTGAAGCGCCCTTTTCTTTTTTTCAAGTCATATGCACTCTTTCTGGAAAGTCAACCAAACATTTCAATGTTCCAAGGTAGTGCTGTCGCAGTCAGTCGCAAAGTCGCCAAGTCGAGGAGCGATATTTTTAAATTAAGTTTGTCTGAAGGCGCCCCTAGGATTAAAAAAAAATTATTGAAATTCTCAATATGAAAATTTGACTGGAGGCGCCCCTACGACTTAAAAATGTATTGAAATTCTCAATATGAAAATTTGACTGGAGGCGCCCCTACGACTTAAAAATTGTATTGAAATTCTCAATATGAAAATTTGACTGGAGGCGCCCTACGACTTAAAAATGTATTGAAATTCTCAATATGAAAATTTGACTGGAGGCGCCCTTATGGCTGAAAAAAATTGAACAGGGTGTGCTTATGGGTAGATTTGAGTAGATGACATCTACTTAGCTGTTTGCTTAAATTTAATTATTTTTAAGGAAAAATATTCAAGTTAAACGATATTTTTGACCATAAAAGGGCTTGCACCAAGTTTCACCAATTTCTTGGCTCAATTTTGAAGCGCCCTTTTCTTTTTCAAGTCATATGCACTCTTTCTGGAAAGTCAACCAAACATTTCAATGTTCCAAGGTAGTGCTGTCGCAGTCAGTCGCAAAGTCGCCAAGTCGAGGAGCGATATTTTTAAATTAAGTTTGTCTGAAGGCGCCCTAGGATTAAAAAAATTATTGAAATTCTCAATATGAAAATTTGACTGGAGGCGCCCCTACGACTTAAAAATGTATTGAAATTCTCAATATGAAAATTTGACTGGAGGCGCCTACGACTTAAAAATTGTATTGAAATTCTCAATATGAAAATTTGACTGGAGGCGCCCCTACGACTTAAAAAATGTATTGAAATTCTCAATATGAAAATTTGACTGGAGGCGCCCTTATGGCTGAAAAAAATTGAACAGGGGTGTGCTTATGGGTAGATTTGAGTAGATGACATCTACTTAGCTGTTTGCTTAAATTTAATTATTTTTAAGGAAAAATATTCAAGTTAAACGATATTTTTGACCATAAAAGGGCTTGCACCAAGTTTCACCAATTTCTTGGCTCAATTTTGAAGCGCCCTTTTCTTTTTCAAGTCATATGCACTCTTTCTGGAAAGTCAACCAAACATTTCAATGTTCCAAGGTAGTGCTGTCGCAGTCAGTCGCAAAGTCGCCAAGTCGAGGAGCGATATTTTTAAATTAAGTTTGTCTGAAGGCGCCCCTAGGATTAAAAAAAAATTATTGAAATTCTCAATATGAAAATTTGACTGGAGGCGCCCCTACGACTTAAAAAAATGTATTGAAATTCTCAATATGAAAATTTGACTGGAGGCGCCCCTACGACTTAAAAAATTGTATTGAAATTCTCAATATGAAAATTTGACTGGAGGCGCCCCTACGACTTAAAAAAATGTATTGAAATTCTCAATATGAAAATTTGACTGGAGGCGCCCTTATGGCTGAAAAAAATTGAACAGGGGTGTGCTTATGGGTAGATTTGAGTAGATGACATCTACTTAGCTGTTTGCTTAAATTTAATTATTTTTAAGGAAAAATATTCAAGTTAAACGATATTTTTGACCATAAAAGGGCTTGCACCAAGTTTCACCAATTTCTTGGCTCAATTTTGAAGCGCCCTTTTCTTTTTTCAAGTCATATGCACTCTTTCTGGAAAGTCAACCAAACATTTCAATGTTCCAAGGTAGTGCTGTCGCAGTCAGTCGCAAAGTCGCCAAGTCGAGGAGCGATATTTTTAAATTAAGTTTGTCTGAAGGCGCCCCTAGGATTAAAAAAAAATTATTGAAATTCTCAATATGAAAATTTGACTGGAGGCGCCCCTACGACTTAAAAAAATGTATTGAAATTCTCAATATGAAAATTTGACTGGAGGCGCCCCTACGACTTAAAAAATTGTATTGAAATTCTCAATATGAAAATTTGACTGGAGGCGCCCCTACGACTTAAAAAAATGTATTGAAATTCTCAATATGAAAATTTGACTGGAGGCGCCCTTATGGCTGAAAAAAATTGAACAGGGGTGTGCTTATGGGTAGATTTGAGTAGATGACATCTACTTAGCTGTTTGCTTAAATTTAATTATTTTTTAAGGAAAAATATTCAAGTTAAACGATATTTTTGACCATAAAAGGGCTTGCACCAAGTTTCACCAATTTCTTGGCTCAATTTTGAAGCGCCCTTTTCTTTTTTTCAAGTCATATGCACTCTTTCTGGAAAGTCAACCAAACATTTCAATGTTCCAAGGTAGTGCTGTCGCAGTCAGTCGCAAAGTCGCCAAGTCGAGGAGCGATATTTTTAAATTAAGTTTGTCTGAAGGCGCCCTAGGATTAAAAAATTATTGAAATTCTCAATATGAAAATTTGACTGGAGGCGCCCCTACGACTTAAAAATGTATTGAAATTCTCAATATGAAAATTTGACTGGAGGCGCCCCTACGACTTAAAAAATTGTATTGAAATTCTCAATATGAAAATTTGACTGGAGGCGCCCCTACGACTTAAAAAAAATGTATTGAAATTCTCAATATGAAAATTTGACTGGAGGCGCCCTTATGGCTGAAAAAAATTGAACAGGGGTGTGCTTATGGGTAGATTTGAGTAGATGACATCTACTTAGCTGTTTGCTTAAATTTAATTATTTTTTAAGGAAAAATATTCAAGTTAAACGATATTTTTGACCATAAAAGGCTTGCACCAAGTTTCACCAATTTCTTGGCTCAATTTTGAAGCGCCCTTTTCTTTTTTTCAAGTCATATGCACTCTTTCTGGAAAGTCAACCAAACATTTCAATGTTCCAAGGTAGTGCTGTCGCAGTCAGTCGCAAAGTCGCCAAGTCGAGGAGCGATATTTTTAAATTAAGTTTGTCTGAAGGCGCCCCTAGGATTAAAAAAAAATTATTGAAATTCTCAATATGAAAATTTGACTGGAGGCGCCCCTACGACTTAAAAAAATGTATTGAAATTCTCAATATGAAAATTTGACTGGAGGCGCCCCTACGACTTAAAAAATTGTATTGAAATTCTCAATATGAAAATTTGACTGGAGGCGCCCCTACGACTTAAAAAAATGTATTGAAATTCTCAATATGAAAATTTGACTGGAGGCGCCCTTATGGCTGAAAAAAATTGAACAGGGGTGTGCTTATGGGTAGATTTGAGTAGATGACATCTACTTAGCTGTTTGCTTAAATTTAATTATTTTTAAGGAAAAATATTCAAGTTAAACGATATTTTTGACCATAAAAGGGCTTGCACCAAGTTTCACCAATTTCTTGGCTCAATTTTGAAGCGCCCTTTTCTTTTTTTCAAGTCATATGCACTCTTTCTGGAAAGTCAACCAAACATTTCAATGTTCCAAGGTAGTGCTGTCGCAGTCAGTCGCAAAGTCGCTAAGTCGATGCGCGATCGCTGCGCGATGGTTTGTTGTTTGTTTTATTTAAATTTAGCTTTGTCACTCTTGCGATGCATAAGTTTCTTTTTGTGGTTTGGTTGTTTTTTATTTGACTAAATGATTTTTGGTTGTTGTGCGCACGCAACTATATGTTTCCCAAGAGCGAGAGAAGCCGACTCGCTCACCAAAATGTATCAAATTTAGACCAATGATTTCAAATGACTTTCTCAGATTGAAGGAGTAAGCCTACCCTTCAGGTGAATCGATACTCCGAATTGGTAAAAATGTTGGAGCTCGTTTTAAAAGCACAATCGCATTGATTTATTTTTTATTTGTTTGGAAGTGCGCAAAATCTAATTCGTCATTCATTTGCGTAATGCGTTTTATTTTTTGGCACGATCATCAATGTTTATGAGAACATTATCATCTTTCATATTGTAAATACGTGCTATTCATCCTTTAATTCTGTGCTTACAGTATTTAACGGTGTAGCATTCTTGAACAACCACTTCGCAGCAACAGCCTCACAGGGCATGCAAACCTTATGCATCGCTTTGTCAACATGTTTCCAACAGATGACTTGTGTAGGCTGACTTACTTTGTATCCTCTAACAGAGGATGATTTTTGACAGGTAGAGTTTTCGGAACATTTACCCCGAAGCTTTGAAAAAAGAATACTTTTGAAATCAGTACCATTAATATTAATTTTTTTATTGCTGTTTTATTTTTTGATGAAAGAGATCTTCGCTTCTGGTTAAGGTTTTTTTCGAAGTGATAGGGACTCAAAATAAATCGCTCTATGTGGCAACTTTATTCTAGTAGAGGACTTTACTAAATGATTTCGTTTACTCTATAGATCGAGAACTGATATGGGAAATGAAACATAGTTTGATTTTTATTAAGTCATACAGTGTACAATGTACACGGTGTGATTATTTAGAGTTCTCCTAGATAAATAAGGTAGGTCTGATATTTTGCACCTTGTAAGAAAGTCTATTTCCCGAAATTTTGAGGGGTAAATTGAAATATAATATTTAGCGCCAAGTGCAACTTCTTCTAAGAATCTCAGAATTTTATAACGATCTTATCAGATTTTTCTTTGGAAAGTCACTGAAAATTGATTGAAACAATATGCTTATTATATTTTTTAAGCACTTTGGCTACTGAATCGTAAAAAAGATATACGTCGCATCTCGCGGCGTCCGAGACACTATTTGATTATGCTGGGATCGATTTTTCGAAAAAATGCCAAACTTTTAAGGTCTGTACCGAGCTCCGGGGTGCCCCAAAAATCAATGTTATATATACCAAAAGATGTGGAAGAATCGGGCCTACACGCCAGTGATGTTGAAAATAAGCGCTTCAGTGGCCAAAGTGCCTTAAAAAATTACATTTTTGAAAAAAAAATCTTTTTACGGGTTAAATCCCATTTAAAATTCAAATGCAAAGCACCAGCTCCTGTTACATCCAATCAAGCTCATATTTGGAATTTGAGCTCAGTATGACCACCGGAACAAACCTCTGAATGTCCGCCAAAATGTAATTTTTGTTACATCCTAATACATATACATAATCTATGCAAATTGCACATATTCTTCTAAATTATCTAATTTGATTCCACTTTGTATAATCTAGACTTTATCAATTAGATCTCTAAGAACAATTTTCGGAACAAGTTATCATAATAAAATATCAGTATTTGTTCGTTACTAGCTGAGATATGCGAATTTCGCTTAGTTACACAATAGGAAGCGTTAACTGAGACATTTTGAATGCTCATATTTATTTTTAAAGAAATTAAATAAAATTTTGATATCAATTTTTTGTCTCAATAAAGCAATGCCGTTAATAGTAACGATAATTGCACATAATATAGTTTCATAATTTTCTTAACTTTTTGGCACATTTTTTAAATTTTCAAAAAAATAGTAATGAAAAACTTAATTTTATTTTATTCATTTCGATTTATTGTTCTTATAACCATTCAGTTCGCCTGAAAATTTCATATCAAAGTATAAATATTTCAAAAAATATTAGTTTCTGAAGCTTTCACAACTGGGATCTTGTTTATTCGTTGAGCAACAAAAATTACGATATTATGAAATGAAAATTAACTATTATAATTCTGGTTAGCTTTTTAAACAAAAATTGTTGTTATATCCTTTGAAACTTAGGTATCCTGTTCTGCCAAGATCAAATTATGTTTTTACGGTTTTGTTTACCATGGCCAAATTGGATGAAAATTGAAAAAATATCAATTGATGTCTCAGAGAGGGTCATTCCAAATAAAAAAATTGGCAAATTTGTTAAAAGTGTTAACAGTTTAATATCAAGAAAAAAAACTTGAGCTAACAAGAGCGTAAGAGATTTAATATGAACTGAACTTCTTTTATTGCTATGAAAATTCTTTTAGACGAAATCATTTATTAAGCTGAATCATTAAAAAAAAAACTACTTCGTATTATGTAGAAGGTGATTTTATGAAAATTATATTTCAAGTGAAAAAGTTGATATTTAAGGTGAATTCAATGCTTATCTATTTATTCATGAGCTCAAAGAAGTAAGATTTGTTCAAGAAAAAAGATTTGCCAACAAATCCATATTTTCTTCATTATTTTTTATTTTCATTTCAACGTCGTCTCAATATTATTCTTTATCATATTCTCTCAAACTGTTCACAGAGCCATAATGCATAGCAATGTTATGGTTTTGAAGCATGGATTCATGTTACTCGCCGTCAAAAGACTGTGATTGGAAAAATATCACTGCAAAAAAAAAAATACTAGTAAATTTAGAAATAGTCTATAGATTTAGAATATCAATATATTTTCTTGAAAATGTTTTTGCAAGCAGTTAAGACATTAATTGACCCTCGCACTTAATTTGATCATTTAAGTTGCTATTTTATACAATTTTGTTAAAGAATATTAACCAGAACCAATATAAGAACAATTTTGGATAAATTTAAAATTTACCGTTTCCCGGGAATTTTGTAACCCTGGGAAATTGGACGCTTTAGGTAATACTAAATCGCATCAGATTATTCTATTGAGAGCTAGTCAATCTGTTTTCTCCGATTTGATTGCAAAGATAAAGTTCAAAAGCCATACACTGAAATAAAAAAAAGTACGAAATTACTTTACTTTAAGAATTCTGCCTCCTTTCCTTATTAAGTAATTGATCCGATCGCTTACAAATGGTCAGTTCCCAGATGTGTGGAAAGTTGCTGCCATTACGCCAATTCATAAATCTGGACGAAGGAAAGATGTTCAAAACTACAGACCGATCTCAATACTATCCTGCCTGCCAAAAGTTCTAGAACAACTGATTCACAAAAGAATGTATGCTGCCGCAGTCCCCATCATATCGGAGTTTCAGCATGGGTTCGTGAAGAAACGATCCACAGTCTCGAACTTGATGCTGTACGTTAGCTCGATAAATTCCAGCCTTGAGAAACGGTGTCAGGTTGATTCCGTGTACGTGGACTTTGCCAAAGCCTTTGATAAGGTGCCTCATAACTTGGCAATTGAAAAGCTGAGACGTATGGGATTCCCTCGCTGGCTCACGGTATGGCTCTCTTCCTATCTGACCGGCAGAACAGGGTTTGTTCGCATAGGAAGCTCACGATCGCTCCAGTTTGCCGTGACATCCGGAGTGCCGCAGGGAAGCCACCTCGGCCCATTGATCTTTTTACTGTTCGTCAACGACATTTGCACTCACCTCAAATCCCAAAAGTTGCTGTATGCAGATGACCTCAAAGTGTTTCGTGTTGTTTCCTCTGCCATCGATTGCGTCGCCCTGCAGCAGGATATCTGCGCCATTAACGAATGGTGTGTTAGGAACGGGATGAAGGTGAATGAAGAGAAATGCAACGTCATCAGCTTCTCTAAGAAACAGGACACGATTCACTACCGATATGAGATGAATTCACACTTGTTAACTCGTGTCGACTGCATCAAAGACCTCGGCGTAATGATGGACCACAAGCTCACCTTCGACAAGCATGTCGCTGTCACTTCCGCTAAGGCCTTTGCAACGCTGGGATTCCTTCGACGTAACACGGTGGACTTCGAGAACATTCGGGCACTTAAAACGCTGTACATCTCTCTGGTACGAAGTATTCTCGAGTATGCTGTGCAAGTCTGGGCACCACATTACGCAGTTCTGTGTGACCGCTTGGAGAAAGTGCAGAAAAGCTTTACACTATACGCTCTACGTCGCCTGCCCTGGAGGAACCCTGCGTACCTAACAAGTTACGATGACCGCCGAAGATTACTACAATTAGAATCTCTAGGACATCGCCGGATTTTCCTGCAACGTCTGTTTGTGTTTGACGTTCTTACAAACCGAGTAGACTGCCCGAGATCCGTCAGAAAATGAGCCTTCACGAGCCCCAACGTGCGCTGAGAACCTACCTGCCGTTTAGGATCACTAGGCACACTACCGTTTACGGACAAAACCACCCGATCGATCGCTGCTGCCGTTATTTCAACCCAGTTTGGTGCTTTTTTAATTTCGACATGACAAAAGAACTATTTAAAACTAAAATTAGAAACGTGTTGTGACGTACCTTTATGTTTTTAATGTTTTATATCTGTTTATACGTTTAGTTTATAAGTATATACAGTCTGTGCGGCATAATGCCGAAGACGGTGACAAATAAATAATTGTGTTTTTCGGATAACTGAATAAGGATTTTTTTATATGTTATTTTCAAGTTGGGACCATCCATAAATCACGTGGACACTTTTTTGGGAATCTGTTACCTCCACCACCCTCCCCCCTCCCCTTGTGGACAATTGTCCATACAAAAAAAAAAAACTTTTTTGTATGGATCGTGGACAATCACCATACCCTCCTAAAGTGACCACGTGGTTTATGGATGGTCCCGTTCAAGTCATTCCAGGCATGTTCATGACAAATTTGATAAATATGAATGTACGTGTTTCTATCAATTTCATGTGATTTTTCCATAGAAATATACATTAAATCGATAAAATTTTTTCACTTTTATCTTAGATTTGTTCTCCGAAACTTACCGTGGATCTGGATACCCTGTTGATATATAATTCTGACTTCTGGATTGAATACGCGAGAGTCAGTTTTTATTATCAATTCCAAAATGGATCAAATTTAATTATGTGTAGATAAAGTTATCTTTTATGATAGGTGCGACCTTAAAAATTTTAAATAACTAAAAGATTCTATTGTTTCATTGCAATGGGTTGCGTTTTTCCACGCTGCAGACAAAACATTTTTATTTGTCCACGTTGGGGATGGGCATTTTCATTATCGAGTAGGACGGGACAAAGAAAGGGTTTACGACTAGGTTTAGAGTCAATTTTATGAATTTTCAAAAATAATGTGAAGTTTGTGTATATTAAGGGCAAAAGTCACTGTTTGTCTGTTTTGATCTTATATTTGAAGTTTACTAAATAATGTTTTCAAACCTATAGGTTCTTGAAATCTTTGACACTTTCAAGCAAGTGTTTAGCCAAGCGAATTACCTTACTAACCGTTAAAGAATTTTTGAAATTCTTTTTATTATGTTTTCCTAAAATAAATTTGCGGGAAGGTGCTTACATTTTTGAATGAAAAAAAAAATCAAAAACATAAAATAACTTTTATTTCTGATAATGTGGAATCGACGTAACACCTTATAATCTAGCCCTCTTAAACCTTGCGGTTTCGGCAACGGATTCACAGGCGTGTATCGTTCTTTTTGCGACAAGACTTTTTTTTAATTTCTAATAATATTGATTCAAAATCACAGAAAAAAATATCAGCAGAAATCGTACCAAAAATAAAATTTATGCAAAAATAGTAATCTTTAATCCCAAAAATTAAACTTAAGTTATGTATGTACTACTTTGTTAAAATAGGTAAATTTACCATAATTTTTTTTTAATTTTTAATTTAATCTACGCTTTGTTTATTAACCATCAAGAACCATGTGTATGTTTAGGTACTTAAGGATTTTGTTTTATTTTTAAGTTTAAAAATACGTTTCCACTATAAGCGCCTCACATATCAGTTAGTGACTGTCAGCGCCCTAAAAATCATATATGCACTGTAGGCGCCCTCAGCCAAATGCGCATCTACCTAGCTCAAGCCCATCAAACACACCCCATATAGTTTCATAGTGGAATCGCACAAAGTCCTTGCCAATAATTTCGTCAATTGATAATGCTAGCAAAAAGTATAAGTTGTTTGACAATGGAATTGCATAAAAATAAATTTTGCTTGATATTTTGTTCTATTGTTATTACTGTTATTGATTTTGGGAGCTGTCTATTTTTGTGACAATAATTTGGTTTCTCCATTTTTTTCGTTTTTTTTAAATGAAAAAATAAAAAAAAATATAAAATTGAAATAACAAGCCATAATCTAAACATTTGATTGAAAAAAGTAGAAATCATTAGTAAAAGAATGAAAGATTTGAGAAAAAAAAAACGTAAATTATAACAAAAAAAACTTTTTGCTGTACTGTACTTCGAAAATTTTCAAAAATTTTAAGGATTTTTGAATAAACCCATACATGTTGAAAATGATTTTGAACGAAGGGAAATGCATTGATTGCCCTTAAATTTCCATTGAAATCTCAAAGTTTTTTGAAAAAATATTTATTTTATCCCCTGATTTTTCGGGACGATTTTGAAAGGAGGGGAAAGAGAGAAAAAACTTTCAAAACTGTTTGTACTAGTCTAACTGCTCGTAACTTTGCTCAGTGATGGGAATTTTTTAAATATCTTAAAAATATAATAAAACATAAATCTGTCTTGAGGATTTCAGCCATAAATATTGTTATAGTGAAACTTTTGATATACTTTATCAAGCTTATATTTTCCAACATCTTTTTTTCTCAACCCTTTTTTTCTTTAAAAAATAAACTAGAGCTGAATTATAAATGAACATAAGACATCTTTAAAATTCGGATTTCAAGGTTTATATGCAAGTATTAGCGTAATATTCGTTACGTACAATGAGCCGTTGCTAATATTTTTCAAAGATCCCTCCCCCCCCCATTCAAATTTGGTCTGAAAAATCAAAGGGCAAAAACAATATTTTTTTTTTCAAAAATTACAAAATGTTAACGAAATAGAAGTTTAATCAACTAAAAAAATTCTAAAATACATTTTCCTGCTTTGATAATCCTATTAAGCATTTTTAGGCTCGTTTAATAGTAGTTTATGCAACAAGTTGCAAAAAGAGGATTTTTTCAGCACGAGTCGTACATTTATCCAACGAGGTTCACCGAGTTGGATAAATACGACGAGTGCTGAAAAAATCAAGTTTTGCAACGAGTTCCATACAACATTTTTTGCAATTTCAAAAAACATCCATTGAGTGAAATTTTAAGTCGAATTATCATGTATTTTGTCAATAAATCGTTTAAATCAAAAAAATGTTGAAAAGTGTTACTTTTCAGCATTTATTTTGAAAAGTGTTGCTATTCGATTCTGTTATTTTTGGTACAGAAAAGTAGGCTATTTCGTCGTTCAAGAATGACAGGAAAAGTAAGTAGTTTCACGACGGAATTGCAAAAAATATTTAGTATTGTTATTAAATCTCGATTTCGTCAGCACTTAGACATTTTGGAATAAATCACACTAAACTAAATGACATAAACTAAATATTTGCAACGGTTATTGACAAAATGAACCTGCTTCATATTTCAACCATCTTCCGCCAAAGGGTTCGTGACAAATGAGTCCCAGCTCTAGCATGGCAGTTGTAAATGCAGTAGGGTGTGATACATGATAATTAAAATTTAATTTTTTGATTATGTGAGAAGCAAATACATGTGACGGAATGGACGGAAGACAACATTATTGCCGAGATGCCATCGGCGAGTGGAAAATTTGTTTGACGCGTTTTCCCACTGACTGCTAGCAAAAAACGTGACTGAAAATAAAGTTATTAGTTTGTCTCTGAGGTGTGATGCGATTTTTTTAGAGCGTATCCTAGACATTTCACCTTCCCAAAAACTGTCAAACTCCAAGTGAAACTAACTTGGGGACACCTTGGAGATTTTCCATTGTCCCCTTAAAAAAATAGAGCCGGTAATGGATGAGAATCTAGTTCAGGTGGAATTGATGCTTTTCCCAATTATCTTTTCCTAGGCAACGTAGACAAGCATCACATAACATGGCGAAATCCGGCTGAAATCCGATTTAAAGAGATTTTTTTTCCTATTTTCAAGGTTATATTTGTTAGAGAAAATATTTGCATTTCAACTCAAAAAGATCATCACAATCTAATTTAAACCGATCAACCTGTGTAAACACTCTATTCAACGATAAAAGAGGTGCCAATAAATCTCAGCATAACCGATCAAACAACCTGTTATCCAATAATAATGGTTCAATCGCTCGGCGAGAGGTACCTCCCAGCAGCGGTAGCGGAAATTAGTTAGGCATATTAAAATTAGATTAACGCGGCATGTGTCTATTGAATTAATTGGATTTCCCGGCACTATGAGTAGAGTCAGAAAAAAGCTGAAATGCAGCATTCAGCACCACTGCCAAATATGAACATTCACAATTAACGGGCTTTTGTTGGCGAGGTGCGTGATGCTGGAAGAGATTAAGCAAACATTCATCATTTGCCACCGAGCTGTCAATATTTGTTCCCCTTCTACCCCCACCCCCTGGAAAGACCCGGCTGGGACGTGGTGATGATTGATATTAATCCGAACCCGCGCCGCGGCTGCTTGCGTCTGGCAGGTATCGAAAAGATAGCGACAGAGTGAGAAACAGGTGCCACCTCCTCAACGTGGTAGATCATGCCGTCAAATGGAATTGCGGAACGGTCAGGTGCGTTGCTGAGGGTTAGATTTTAATGAGGTCGTTTAGTTTACCCAACCTTTTTGATTTTTGTCGAAATTTCAGGATTTTTTTTCCCAAGGTTGTTTAAAATTAGTCGATTTAGAATCGACTTTGATTCGACTCCAACTCTTCCCGAGCCTTCCAAATGTATTACACTCATAAAAGTGGCTGGGCCAACTATGTTGCATTCACTGCAGAGAGGATTCTGTAAACGGATCACATTAACAGAATCAAAAGGGGAGGAAGGATGCGTGGACATACCGTATAGAACGCTCTCAAACGAATCAGACGTGAAGCGTGTATTTGTAAGTTTATTGAACTTATGCAATTTGAGTACATGAAATTTAAAAAAACACTCCCTCGTAACGTTCCTGGTATTACCCGAAAACACAGCTTCCAGCAGACACCCGTCGACTGCAGGGCCGTATCTAAGGGGGGTGTTATGGGTGTTCAACACCCCCCATGGAAAAAATGGCTTACACCCCTAACGTCCCAAAAAAAACACGGCCCGAAGGGCCGCCATTTTTTTTGATCATCCACATCTAGACTCTAGATACGCCCTCATGGAAAATTATAGACATTAAAAAAAAGTGATGTAGATGGATGAAGCCTTCTACATAACTAACACTTAAAGAAAAACATCACTATCACTAGTACGCCATCATAAACATGTTTAAAAAGGACTTTGATCGCTAATTCCCATAGAAAAACTCAACTTTCACTAGATACGCCCTCATAAAAATATTAAAAGAACGACATTGATCGTTGACGACAAGAAAAAAAACTCAACTCTCTTTAAATACGCCCTCATAAAAATATTAAAAAAAAACTTTGATCGTTGAAGCCAAGAAAATAACTCAACTCTTACTAAATACGCCCTCATAAAAATATTTAAAAAACGACATTGATCGTTGACGCTAAGCAAAAAAAATCAACTCTCACTAAATACGCCCTCATAAAAATATTAAAAAAACTTTGATCGCTGACGCCAAGAAAAAAAAAACAGCTCTTTCTAAATACGCCCTCATAAAAATATTTAAAAGAAACTTTGATCGTTGAAGCCAATAAAAAAAACTCAGCTCTCACTTAATACGCTCTCATAAAAATATTTAAAAAACGACATTGATCGCTGACGCCAAGAAAAAAACTCAACTCTCACTAAATACGCCCTCATAAAAAATATTTAAAAAAAACTTTGATCGTTGAAGCCAAGAAAATAAGTCAACTCTCACTAAATACGCCCTCATAAAAATATTTAAAAAACGACATTGATCGTTGACGCCAAGAAAAAAATTCAACTCTCACTAAATTCGCCCTCATAAAAATATTTAAAAAAAACTTTGATCGCTGACGCCAAGAAAAAAAACTCAACTATCACTAAATACGCCCTCATAAAAATATTTTAAAAAAACTTTGATCGTTAAAGCCAAGAAAAAAACTCAACTCTCACTAAATACGCCCTCATAAAAAATATTTAAAAAAAACTTTGATCGTTGAAGCCAAGAAAATAAGTCAACTCTCACTAAATACGCCCTCATAAAAATATTTAAAAAACGACATTGATCGTTGACGCCAAGCAAAAAAAAATCAACTCTCACTAAATACGCCCTCATAAAAATATAAAAAAAAAACTTTGACCGCTGAAGCCAAGAAAAAGAAATCAGCTCTTTCTAAATACGCCCTCATAAAAATATTTAAAAGAAACTTTGATCGTTGAAGCCAATAAAAAAAACTCAACTCTCACTAAATACGCCCTCATAAAAATATTTAAAAAACGACATTGATCGCTGACGCCAAGAAAAAAAACTCAACTCTCACTAAATACGCCCTCATAAAAATATTTAAAAAAAAACTTTGATCGCTGACGCCAAGAAAAAAAACCCAGCTCTTACTAAATACGTCCTCATAAAAATATTTAAAAAACGACATTGATCGTTGACGCCAAGAAAAAAAATTCAACTCTCACTAAATACGCCCTCATAAAAATATTTAAAAGAAACTTTGATCGCTGACGCCAAGAAAAAAAATTCAGTTCTTACTAAATACGCCCTCATAAAAATATTTAAAAAAAAAAACTTTGATCGTTGAAGCCAATAAAAAAACTCAACTCTTACTAAATAAGCCCTCATAAAAATATTTAAAAAACGATATTGATCGCTGACGCCAAGAAAAAAACTCAACTCTCACTAAATACGCCCTCATAAAAATATTAAAAAAAAAACTTTGATCGCTGACGCCAAGAAAAAACTCAGCTCTTACTAAATACGCCTTCATAAAAATATTTAAAAAAAAAACTTTGATCGTTGAAGCCAATAAAAAAACTCAGCTCTTACTAAATACGCCTTCATAAAAATATTTAAAAAAAAACTTTGATCGTTAAAGCCAAGAAAAAAACTCAACTCTCACTAAATACGCCCTCATAAAAAATATTTAAAAAAAACTTTGATCGTTGAAGCCAAGAAAATAAGTCAACTCTCACTAAATACGCCCTCATAAAAATATTTAAAAAATGACATTGATCGTTGACGCCAAGCAAAAAAAATCAACTCTCACTAAATACGCCCTCATAAAAATATAAAAAAAAAACTTTGACCGCTGACGCCAAGAAAAAGAAATCAGCTCTTTCTAAATACGCCCTCATAAAAATATTTAAAAGAAACTTTGATCGTTGAAGCCAATAAAAAAAACTCAACTCTCACTAAATACGCCCTCATAAAAATATTTAAAAAAACGACATTGATCGCTGACGCCAAGAAAAAAAACTCAACTCTCACTAAATACGCCCTCATAAAAATATTTAAAAAAAAACTTTGATCGCTGACGCCAAGAAAAAAAACCCAGCTCTTACTAAATACGTCCTCATAAAAATATTTAAAAAACGACATTGATCGTTGACGCCAAGAAAAAAAATTCAACTCTCACTAAATACGCCCTCATAAAAATATTTAAAAGAAACTTTGATCGCTGACGCCAAGAAAAAAAATTCAGTTCTTACTAAATACGCCCTCATAAAAATATTAAAAAAAAAAAACTTTGATCGTTGAAGCCAATAAAAAAACTCAACTCTTACTAAATAAGCCCTCATAAAAATATTTAAAAAACGATATTGATCGCTGACGCCAAGAAAAAAACTCAACTCTCACTAAATACGCCCTCATAAAAATATTTTAAAAAAAAAACTTTGATCGTTGAAGCCAATAAAAAAACTCAACTCTTACTAAATAAGCCCTCATAAAAATATTTAAAAAACGATATTGATCGCTGACGCCAAGAAAAAAAAACTCAACTCTCACTAAATACGCCCTCATAAAAAATATTTAAAAAACGACATTGATCGTTGACGCCAAGAAAAAAACTCAACTCTTACTAAATACGCCCTCATAAAAATATTTAAAAAACGACATTGATCGCCCGAGCAGACGGAAATAACTTGGGAAGGTCAGTTTTTGATATTGTGAGAAGATCGAAATATGTTATTGGGATGATCGGATTAGTTGTTAAAATAACAAAAATCAATAACAAAGATTTGTTCGAAGAATAACTTAAACTGTTATTATGTTGTTATTGCAATAACAAACCAATAACACAGAAGGAATCATGAAGGAATAACAAGATTTGTTATTTTGTGCGGAGAGGTGGAGCAGCATAATAACAAAAATGTTATTGAACTGGTATGATTCCATAACAAAAAGTTATTGTTTTGGTTTATTTGTAATTTGCAAATAAACCTGCAGTTGTCATAACTCCTCTGTACTAGTCAGGGCTGCAGAGCCGGGTACCTCAAGCGACTTTGAATCCATACTTTGAAGACAACTCCGACTCTGGATGCAGGATATGACGTCAACGACGACTTCAGCTCTCCAAAATTCCCGACTTCACAGATTCCGACTCCAAGTAAAAGTTGCTGAAAATTAGATGAATCCGATGCAGTCTCCGAGGTCTCACTCCAGCTCGAACTTCAACGTCAGCTCCGACTTCCTGGCTCTGTGAAAATAATAACAGTTTTTGTTATTCACACTTCAAAAATTCTCAATAAATAAATCAATTCCGATAGGGAATATAACAAAATAAAAAAGAATTCTCAAAAGTTAATTTTATCGGATTAATTTTAGCTAATTTTTAATAAATGACCCCGATGAAATTGGTCAAAATTATTTCATAGTTCCAGCCAATTTTAGCAAAGTCCCTAAGGGGGTATATCAAATAAAAAAAAAAAATCAGCTTTCAAAATTACAACTTTTTAGAATAATTTTAGCTTAAGGACCCCATTTCATGGCCAAAATAATGACCCCGACGAAATTGGTCAAAATTAACCCATAGTTCTAGCCAATTTTAGCAAAGTCCCTTTGGGGGTATATCAAATAATTAAAAAAATCAACTTTCAAAATTTCAACTTTTTAGAATAATTTTAGCTTAAGGACCCCATTTCATGGCCAAAATAATGACCCTGACGAAAATGGTCAAAATTATCCCATAGTTCTAACCAATTTTAGCAAAGTCCCTTAGGGGGTATATCAAATAATTAAAAAAATCAACATTCAAAATTTCAACTTTTTAGTATAATTTTAGCTTAAGGACCCCATTTTATGGCCAAAATAATGACCCCGACGAAACTGGTCAAAATTAACTCAAAGTTCTAGCCAATTTTAGCAAAGTCCCTTAGGGGGTATATCAAATAATTAAAAAAATCAACTTTCAAAATTTCAACTTTTTAGAATAGCTTTAGCTTAAGAACCCCATTTCATGGCCAAAATAATGATCCCGACGAAATTGGTCAAAATTATCCCATAGTTCTAACCAATTTTAGCAAAGTCCCTTAGGGGGTACATCAAATAATTTAAAAAATCAACTTTCAAAATTTTAACTTTTAGAATAATTTTAGCTGAAGGACCCCATTTCATGGCCAAAATAATGACCCTGACGAAATTGGTCAAAATTATCCCATAGTTCTAACCAATTTTAGCATAGTCCCTTAGGGGTATATCAAATAATTTAAAAATCAACTTTCAAAATTTCAACTTTTAGATCAATTTTAGCTTAAGGACCCCATTTCATGGCCAAAATAATGATCCCGACGAAATTGGTCAAAATTATCCTATAGTTCTAGCCAAATTTAGCAAAGTCCCTTAAGGGGTATATCAAACAATTAAAAAAATCATCTTTCAAAATTTCAACTTTTTAGAACAATTTTAGCTTAAGGACCCCATTTCATGGCCAAAAAAATGACCTCGACGAAATTAGACAAAATTATCCCAAAGATCTAAACATATTTAACAAAAGAAAAAATAATAACAGATTGTGTTATGGACACTTAGAAACTTTTGCATTTGTGCGATTTATCCCGGGCAGACGGTAATAACAAAATTCATGCCATTTCAATAACAAATTCTGTTAAAATAACAAAAAGTGTTATGGATTCTTCTTGAAAAATTCATTTTTGCATAAGAGTTGAATAACAGTTTATGTTATCATAACAAAATTTGTTATTGGTCTGATATTGATTGAAAGCAAACACAACTTGGGAATAACATTTTTTTGTTATGGAAGGATAACTCCAAATGTTATTGGGATGATCGGATTAGTTGTTAAAATAACAAAAATTAATAACAAAGATTTGTTCGAAGAATAACTAAAAATGTTATAAGTCTGTTATTACAATAACATTCCAATAACAAAAAAATCATAACGGCGAATAACAAAACTTGTTATAAATAACATAAAATGTTATTGGCCTAGTATTTTCAAATATCAAAAAATGTTATTCCAAAGTTATTACCGTCTGCTCGGGATGGTAATTTAATTTCTAAGTCAGTATACCGAACGAATAACAAATTTTGTTATTAGGAGAGTTTTTGAAATAAATAACATTTCCTCTTATTAGCGTGTTATTAAACATTTTCAATATAATATCACTTCAATACCAAATTTTGTTATTTTATCAGAAACTGTTATTATTTTTTCTTCTTGAAGTTGAACTTCAGGATAAAATAATAACACTTTTTGTTATTTTAACAGGATTTGTTATTGAAATATTATTAATTTTGTTATTACCGTCTGCCCGGGCGTTGACGCCAAGAAAAAAACTCAACTCTTACTAAATACGCCTTCATAAAAATATTAAAAAAAAACTTTAATCGCTGACGCCAAGAAAAAAAACCAGCTCTTACTAAATACGCCCTCATAAAAATATTTTAAAAAATCTTTGATCGTTGAACCCAATAAAAATATTTAAAAGAAACTTTGATCGTTGAAGCCAATAAAAAAAACTCAACTCTCACTAAATACGCCCTCATAAAAATATTTAAAAAACGACATTGATCGCTGATGCCAAGAAAAAAAACTCAACTCTCACTAAATACGCCCTCATAAAAATATTAAAAAAAAAAAAACTTTGATCGCTGACGCCAGGAAAAATAATTCAGCTCTTACTAAATACGCCCTCATAAAAATATTAAAAAAAAACTTTGATCGTTGAAGCCAATAAAAAAACTCAACTCTTACTAAATACGCCCTCATAAAAATATTTAAAAAACGATATTGATCGCTATTGATCTATTAAAACACGGCACCGCCCCAAAGTTTTGCGATTTTCGTCAATTTTCCAAAAAAACCTCTTTTTTTATTGAGCATGTCTTTGAAACAAAAATTAATAGAGCAAAACTCGACTGTTATTATTAAAAGAAGTTGGACGCTGAATTGCGTCCCGCCCATGTGGATCAATCGGACCGCGCACTGACTCACAATCCAGAGGTTGCAGGTTCGAATCCCGCGGCGGGCGCTCTAAAATTCTAAGTGTAAATATGGGAATCCGGCGCCGTCGCTCCGTGCCGTACTCAAACACTTAGGAGCCCAGGGCGGCGAAGTTCTTGTAGTTAAAAGGAAGACACTAGTGGTTGGTACTAGCAATGGTGGCCGACAGCTTCGTTGGACGCTGAATTGAATGATGTCAACAGATCTTCGATTGGTGCATTGAGCATTTTAAGCAATTGAAAACTTTTTCAAGCATTTTTTTCAACTTACATGTGATTTAACACTCAAACGCTCGGGTAGTCATTTGACCCCTACTTTTTTTTCTTAAAAATCTTATAACTTTTGGTAGAATTGACCAAATTGGATGCTTTCAGTTGCAAAAGATCCAGATTTGTCTATATTTTAAACTGTCAGATGGGGACAAATATTCCATTTTTACCGAGATATTCGGATTCCGTTGTACCTCGGCCTTCCATATGGGTATTTGGCCAATATAACAATATCATTTCGATAGAAAATATCGGAAATGATACAAACTTCAAGGAATCATCCTAATACATCATCCTGCGAAAAAATAGACATAGTCCAGACCTTCGGGGCACCGGAACTGGTTCCATCCGGAAACGCTGCACTGAGCTGATGTCAATTGGTGGCCAAATGGATCATGCTCCGGTGCCCCGTAGGACTTAACTATGTCAATTATTTTTACAGAATGATGTATTAGGATGATTCCTTGAAGTTTTGTATCATTTCCGACATTGTTCTATCGAAATGATATTGTTATATTGGCCAAATACCCATATGGGAGGGCCGAGGTACCCCAACGGAATCCGGAATATCTCCGGTAAAAATGGACCATATTTGTCCCCCATCTGACAGTTTAAAATATAGACAAATCTGGATCTTTTGCAACTGGAAGCATTCAAATTGGTCAATTCTATCAAAAGTTATGAGATTTTTAAGAAAAAAGTAGGGGTCAAATGACTACCCGAGCGTTTGAGTGTTAATTTCAAATGATTTAGATGTTTTTTGGATTGATATGTAAATAAATCCATCGACTTTTAGCGACTTTTCTGAAGAATTATCATTTATAATTAAAACAATCTTCAAAATAAAAAGATGCATTAAACTCCTCGACGAAATATTTCAATAAACCTCGAAAAGTTTTGAGAATAAACCTCTTTTCATGGTGCCAAATATCACCTGCGATTTTTATTTTAACTAAGGCCGTTGTTTTTTGAAGTTTATGTCCCTCGACTCTGACAAAAGTCAAGGGGAGCAAAAAAATAAAAAAGTTAAAAAAAATGAAATTACAGGCCACAGTTTTAACATGTTCAATACACCTGTCCAGTCGTTTTGCAATCATAAGTTTCCAAAATTTAATATTATTAAAAAAAATTGCTAGAAAAATGTTATAAATAACACTGATACAAATCTTGTAAGCATATCCGGTAACTCTATGTTTATGAATTCGTAAATTTGGATTTTTTTTTCAAAATCGTCAAAATTTTTCTCGAACTCGATGTAAATGTAACTCGATGTTGTCTTCGGCAAACTTGTTCCTTAAAATACGAACAATAACCTTATGACGTTTTTGAAAAATAAAAAAAAATCCATAAAACGGTAATAACCAAATTGTGTTGATTTCCTCTAAAAATTGATTTTGTTTCGGGGGTTCAATCTGTGAACACAGAAAAAAAATCAATTCCCGAAATCGTGAAAATTGTTCATGAATGTGAGAACCACGAAGAAATATATTCATGTTAGTAGTGTAAATGCACCAAACTCATGAATAAATTCCTCCGCGGTTCTAACATTCTTGAACAGAATTCACGATTAAGGGAATTGAATTTTGTCTGTGTACTACAGCTGAATAGAGTCATTTGTATTTATTTTTTTGTGCACACCCCTAACGCCCTATTGGGGAAAACACCCCCCATTGAAGAATCCTGGATATGGGCCTGGTCGACTGTCGATCATCGGCGCGTGCATGCATGCCCACCGATTCGATACGCGCCACAGTTATTAAAGTGAGCACAACTAATGCGCCCATTTTGTGCGTGTTGATATGCCGCGTGAATTAGGTAAATATCCGGAACTGATTTAGACCCAGACAAGGTGGCCCTACTGAATCGGCGGATTGTTACATCAAATTACAACAGAGGCCCGAAATCACACCGATTATTTCCTTCTTTGAGCTTTCCAAACCTATGCTCCAAATATGGACTAGTTGATCCATTCCGAAAGAGCTCCGAGGCACGTACCGTCGGTCAGTCGGTTTGGACCGAGTCTTAGAAGAGCCGCGAAATCCACTTGTCCAGACGGACGATTGTGACGATTGTTTACAACCTGCGCGTCAAGATCTGGCCATCTGTGTCAGCTCGTAAAAACTCTTCAGTCGCACAAACCTCATCGGAAACGTTAGCTTTAATGTTGCTTCGACTCCAAATTTGAAGCCCAGATGATGGCTGGTGGGGCAATGGGGGGGAAGGGAGCTTCCCTAAAGAGAGTCTCGAAAAAAATGAAACAGATCGCGATAGCGGCGCGCACGGGAGCAAAAAGCGTCGAATGTTTTGGCATCTCTCGTGGCAGTTAAGATTGAGGGTGATGCGGGGCAAAGTAGCAAAAGTAGATTGAAAGTTTGATTAAAATTAAAGTTCAGGTTCAGGTTCAGGTTCAGGTTCAGGTTCAGGTTCAGGTTCAGGTTCAGGTTCAGGTTCAGGTTCAGGTTCAGGTTCAGGTTCAGGTTCAGGTTCAGGTTCAGGTTCAGGTTCAGGTTCAGGTTCAGGTTCAGGTTCAGGTTCAGGTTCAGGTTCAGGTTCAGGTTCAGGTTCAGGTTCAGGTTCAGGTTCAGGTTCAGGTTCAGGTTCAGGTTCAGGTTCAGGTTCAGGTTCAGGTTCAGGTTCAGGTTCAGGTTCAGGTTCAGGTTCAGGTTCAGGTTCAGGTTCAGGTTCAGGTTCAGGTTCAGGTTCAGGTTCAGGTTCAGGTTCAGGTTCAGGTTCAGGTTCAGGTTCAGGTTCAGGTTCAGGTTCAGGTTCAGGTTCAGGTTCAGGTTCAGGTTCAGGTTCAGGTTCAGGTTTAGTTGCAGTTTCTGTTTTCAGTTCCAGTGACCCAATGCATCCCAAATTCCCCCCACCTTGTCTAACTAAGTGAGTTTGCGTTTCGTGACGTCGTGCCCGCCCTAGCTTCCGAATTCGGTGGCAGTTTATGTGGCACTGCGCCATAACCACCGTCGCTGTCGTTTGATGCCTCGTTTTTTGCATAATGGAGCACGACAGTGTAACAATTCTATTATGTCAATTTTTTTTTCGACGGTACATTTCAATGTGCGGCTCATGACATGCCAAATTTGTCTTCCTGGAATCTGGATTGTGGAACGGAGGAGAGGGAGGATTGAAATTGCCATAAATAAATCGGAGCTTTTTTAACGGCATGTGATGGAAATGACTGCCGTGGAATTTTGGCTGAAAATTTAACAGATGAAGTTCTAGATTGACAGCAAAGTTGTTGTTGGTAAATGTAAATGTTTGCTATTAGCATTTTTTACTCCTCTTCATTTAGCTAAAAAATATATTTTTTATTAAAAAGAAAAAAACAAACGAAATGATTCAGTACGATTTTGAACAAATTATGACTCAAAATAACAAAAAATACAGATTGAAGACGCGTCATAACGCTTGGAAAACTTTTCCTATTGAGACAATCATTATGAGCTTAATTCTTGCAGCATTTCTCGTCAAGCAGAAATGTGTTGCTTCAGTTTTAGTTCTAGTTGTAGTCTAGATTTTCAGCTTATGTGCACGGTTTTTTTGAAGTTGCATTTTAATTTATAAAAAAAATCTCTTATTTTTCTTAGAATTTAACAGTTAGTAATTTTCAAGCAAATATCGCCCGAAATTATTGACAAAGATGGATTTTGGAAAATGTTCTGAAATGCTGATTGAAATAGTGTTCCCTTAATCATAAACAAATAACTCATTTCTCAAAACAAGTTTTAATTAAGCTATTTAAAAAGGTATCTTCTAGTTTTGTCTCATTTTACATGATTCAATTTGTAAAACACTATTCTCATTTTGTGAACTGGTCAATTATTAAAATATTAGTCTAATCAAGAAAAAAACATAATGATCATATTTAGCATGGTTTGGCTTGTTAAAAAATGATTTTAATGTTGGTGAAGTAATGCAAAAAGTGTTTTTTTTTTTGCAAAAAAAAAATCCGACGGTGCTTTGAAAATCAAAGATTGCAAAACTAGCGGACTGACGTTAAATACATTACAACCAATTTTATTTACCTAAGGTTGAACCATCTCACAAATAAACATTCTCAAAATGACAATACCTTGAAATTTCTGTGATAGATATTTGTACCAAATAAAAAACAGACACAAGGCATATTTTAAAAAGTTAATGTCACCTCCCAACCCAAATAGAATTCAAAAATTTGTTTTTTTTTTTGATTTTATGTTATTTCAAACTATTCATCAGTTGTTATACAACAACAAGTTTTTATTCAGTTTTTCTGGATAGAGTATATCATTTTTTTATTAGATTGTTAATTTACTCATTGACAAAGGAATTATTCATAGTTTGGAAAAAGCCGAAAGACAAAAACTTTTAAAATTATTTGTATCAGCTAAACGAAATTTTCAAACGGAGATACTAAAACAAACAGGCAAATACAGTGGACTCTCTCGTTGTCGATATTTAAGGGACCGTCGAGAGCGGGAGCTATAGAATGAAAAATTAAACATATTGCTTTAATTTAATTGTGAAGGGACTGCAAAATTTATTGACAGTTGGAGCAATATTGATATCGAGAAGATTGATAACCAGAGAGTCCACTGTAAAATAGATAAGTTTATTTCGAAACAACGGGAGCTATTTCATTCATTTGTGTTTACTGGATAGGGCGTCCTAAAATGCTAATGCTAATGCTAACAGGAGCTATTTCATTCATCTGTCAACTCTAAGATTCATTTCTTCACTCAGTCACTCAGTCACTCACTCATTCACTCTTTCACTTACTCACTAACTCAATCACACACTCATTAACTCACTTATAAACTAACCCTCACCTCCAGGGATGGAATAATCGCAAAAAAATCATTTTCGCTTGCGAGCTTTCTTCATCCGCGAAAGAGAGAGGAGGCAAACCACGCAAAAAAAAACTCGCTCCCGAACTTCTCCAAGAAAATCAATCTGTTGATGATTTTTAGTGAATTTCCTTTTTAGCACCACTTAAAATTATTTATTTTGCGTTGTTTACATATATAGCCCTGGGTGCTGATGGTTCGCAAACCGGCCTCAATTTTGAAATGTCAAAGTGGAACCAATTTACTGTTCGCCAAAAGTAGAGAGTATTGTTATCGATTATTAAAAAGTGTTTTCTTTTTTTTTTGCAAAAATATAATATGTGTGGCTTTTGAGGACATGGAAATGAAGTCAAGAAATCTTAAGAAAGTTGAAGGCGAGATTGTCATTTTTTATAATTTTGAATGATAGATGTTTAAGGGGTTGAGGGGGTTGTATCCATCCAGAAGCTGTCTTCATTGTTTAATTCCGTTTGAATACCTAATGGTTTAGTTGAAAAAAAATCTGTTTGTTGGATCAGCTTCGCTAGAATGAGCGATGTTTTTTCGCTGGATTACGAAGAGCTGCAGGATTCCAAAATCTGCGACATCGCAGAATGAAACTCTCGCCGCAGTTCTTCGTCACCCGTAAAAAGAAAAACCTTTTGTAATCGATCGGAACTTGAAAACACATAAATTTTCCAGCAAAAAATGTCAAAAACTACTACTGATTATAAAACAGCTCATTTCTCAGTAAGAAAAAAGTCATGCTTGTGCTTGAACAGCCTCCTACACTCAAACCCCGATGGTTTGACACCAACTGTTGTCAAACGAACGGGGTCACTTTCTAGTTTGACACCCCTTTTACACGGAGTTCACACACACTACCAAACGTTTGTTTTGATAGTGTGCGTGAGCGCCGTGTAAAAAGTGACAGTTCGTCACTTTTTAGTTTGACTTTGACCAACCAACGGGGTACAAACTAAAAAAGTGTCAAACGAAAAAGTGACCAACCACCGGGTGTTGAGTGTACTTTGTAAATGTAAACAAAGTGGGATCATTCGAACATCACGTTACGAATTTTCTCTATTCATCACCCAGCTATAGCCCATGTACAAAAAGTGACAAGTCATTTTTTCGACTTGTGACGTTACACTTGCAAGTGCAATAGTGAAAGAGATGTTTCGCCGAACAATCAAGATGATGATTTTTTAGATTCCTTTTACTGATCTTTCGTGCGCGAGAGATGAGAGCCAAGCTCCCTTTGGATTTTTTCTCTTGATGAACGTCCAAAGATTTTCTTTTGATGATGATTATTCCATCGCTGCGTCACCATAATAAAATTTTCCATAAATCGCTCATTTATACACACATTTCTATACGATTGTCCACGCTCTATATAAAAAAATGTTTTGTTTTGGGGGTCTCCGATTTCAAAAAAGTTTCTACGTAAAAAATGCAAAATAACTCCCGAAAAAATCTTTTTTATTGCAACTTTTTGCAAAAACTTTTAATGTTGTGCAGGTCCGTAAATTAAAAAAATATCATCTGTACCAGGAATGACAAAATACATAATTGAAACAGGCAAATCAAAAACAATAAATTTAACCTTTCCAGTGTCCTCGTTGACCACACAGCGGTCAACAACTGCTCCGGTGTCCTCCCAACCACAATCCTCCTCGTCAACATCCTTCAACGGGTTCCGTTCCGCTCGGTAAAACTCCGCCAAGAAGGGAAAAGTTGTAATCCCGGTCACTTTGTGGCAAAAGGTGTTGTTTTTGATGACAAATACATCTCGTCAGTTTCACGCTCCGACGGCGAGGTGTTTTGCGGGAAGTTTTTTGGGGCCGTCCTCGTCTGGACGTCGCTGTCCAGAAATCCGCCGACTTTGCACACGCACCAGCTCCAGATTCATGCTGCAGTTTTTTTGTTGCTTTTGTTGGTTGGTTGGAATTGGACGCAACAGATTTTACGATTCGTGCAACGTACGTACTTTATTGGCAGTCTATTTTATTGGTGGCTATGAATTTGGCGGGACATGTGTCATAAACAGAAAGTTTTCGGGAGGATGCTGAATGAGAAGAGGTTTTAATAAATAAATAAACGGAAACGAAAAATTTGAAATCGTTGACAACATGTACCTTTTTTGAGTGCAGATAATTTCATGGAACAATCATTTTGACAATTTCGCAAAAAAGTTACAAAGAAAATATTATTTTCGTAAAGAAAATAAAACTGCTTTGTTTAAGATACAGTCAATTATTAAGATAAAACTGCCCAACTGACAGTATCGCTTAGTCACTGATAGTGCCCGGGCCCTTGTAGGTTGCCTAACAATTCCCGCAATCTTATTGAGTGCAACACGCCAAAAGCAAAGAAAAAGAATAATAACAATATCTGGAAAATGTATTGATATCAGTGCAAATGAACTAATTTATCTTCGGCCACTTAAAGCGATCGGCCCTCACCGAAACGGACTCACTTCTCCGAAATTGCCTCCACCCTTCATTTTAACTGCAACATCATCGTTTTAAAACTGCGTTGTCCTGGATGGATAACCAAACCACGCGAAATAAAGACCCCACGATGAGAACAAATCGGCTGTTACGGCCCTCCTCCCCGGGGGTTGTTTGATTGCGGGCGCGCTGCTCGGGAACCCGTCGTTTTATCTTGTCTTGCTGGGAAGGACTGTGTGACAAGGATAGTTTGAACTTTAAAAACTTGACCAGTTTTTCGAAAATGAAATTTTTTGTAATGAGCAATTCTTTACCAAATCCGGAAATGGATTTTATTTGTATTTTTTTTATCTGTCTCAAATTTTGTGAGGGCCTTCACTATGACCAAAGAAGCTATATTGTGTCATACACGGAAAAGAGTTCTATCCAACATTTAACAATTCAAATTAGCTGGCTTCAAATTGGTGAAACAGCGATTTTTTTGGTTGAATCAGCTAAAATTACAGCTAAATTTACCAACCTGGGATTGGTGAAATAGTTAACCCTGATTGCTGATTTGCTTCCCAAAACTGACAGCCCAAATCAAAATAACAGGAGAGATTTTACCAAAAATAATGGTGTTTCAGCACAATTTTGCGTAATTTTACCGAAAAATTAGCTGGAACCGGCAGCATGGATTTTTTTGACAGGTCATCAGTTCGAGACCAAAACAAAGCATCGTCTTGTATCGTGTTCGATCCTGTTTGAGCCGCTCAGTTCGCGAAGTTTTTTGATGGTTATGTGTGCTGTTTGAGTGCAAGTGCAAGTGCAAAAGGTGATAGAATGTGTTGTGTGAGTGAATAAATCAAAAGCCTGGAAGGTTTTCTGCGGATCGACACCTGAAGGTAAGTTTCAGTAGATAAGGTGAGAAGTTTTTTGTGTTGAGGGAAAGTGGTTAGAAGTTGAGCCTCTCGTTATTGTTTGGATGATGCGTAGGTAAAAACATGTACTTAACATAAAGTGGGAGCATCCCTAAACCACGTGAACACTTTGGCAGGGGAAAGGGGAGGCTGGCGATTGTCCACAGTATACTTTTTTGTATGGACATCTGTCCACCTGGAGGGGGGGCGGGTACAGAATGTCCAGACATAGATTGGCCAATGTTTGACAGCTCCGAACAAATAGGGTACCTAATGCCTTTTAAGCACATCCATAAATATTGTTAAATATTGTTAGAAATGAAGTTAAATTAAGTTCAATTAAGTTAAATTAAGTGAAATTAAGTGAGATTAAGTTTAATCAATTTAAATTTAGTTAAACTAAGTTACATTTGGTAAAATTTAAATAAAAATGTAGAATTCAGTTAAAATCAGTTAAATTGATAAAATTTAGTAAAAATTAGTTAAATTTAGTTGAAATTAGTAAAATTTCGTTAAAATTGATTAAATTTAGTTTAAATTAGTAAAGTATAGTAAAATTTAGATAAATTTAAATAAATTTTGTTGAATTAAGATGAATTAAAAAAAAATAGTTAAATTAAGCAAAATTTAGTTAAATTCAGATACATTCAGTTGAAATTAGTTATTTTTTGTGTGATTTAGTTGAATTTGCCCAAATTTGGTTAAATTAAGTTGTGTTAAGTTAAATTAAGTAAAATTTAAAAAAATAAGCAAAATTAAGTAAAATTAAGCAAAATTAAGTAAAATTAAGTAAAATTAAGTAAAATTAAGTAAAATTAAGTAAAATTAAGTAAAATTAAGTAAAATTAAGTAAAATTAAGTAAAATTAAGTAAAATTAAGTAAAAGTAAGTAAAATTAAGTAAAATTAAGTAAAATTAAGAAAAATTAAGTTAAATTAAGTTAAATTAAGTTGAATGAAGTTAAATAAAGTTGAATCAAGTTAAATTAAGTTAAGTGAAGTTTAATTAAGTTAAATTAAGTTTAATTAAGTTAAATTATGTTAAATAAAGTTAAATTCAGTTAAATTAAGTTAAATTAAGTTGAATTAAGTTAAGTTAAGTTAAATCAAGTTAAGTTAAATTAAGTTAAATTATGTTAAAGTATGTTAAATTAATTTAAATTAAGTTGGATAAAGTAAAGTTATTTTGTTTAAGTGAAAGTAATTTGATATTATATTTAAACTTTGTCAAAAACAAAACATAGTTTAAATTTAACATGATTTTAGTATAATTTAACCAAAATAACTTCTTGTAAGTTTTTTTTTGTATTTTTGTATTTTTGAATTTTTGTATTTTTGTATTTTTGTATTTTTGTATTTTTGTATTTTTGTATTTTTGTATTTTTGTATTTTTGTATTTTTGTATTTTTGTATTTTTGTATTTTTGTATTTTTGTATTTTTGTATTTTGTATTTTATTTTTGTATTTGTATTTTGTATTTTTGTATTTTGTATTTTTGTATTTTTTTTGTATTTTTTTGTATTTTGTATTTTTGTATTTTTGTATTTTTTATTTTGTATTTTTGTATTTTTGTATTTTGTATTTTGTATTTTGTATTTTGTATTTTTGTATTTTGTATTTTGTATTTTGTATTTTGTATTTTTATTTTTGTATTTTGTATTTTTGTATTTTGTATTTTGTATTTTGTATTTTATTTTTGTATTTTTGTATTTTGTATTTTTGTATTTTGTATTTTGTATTTTGTATTTGTATTTTTGTATTTTTGTATTTTTGTATTTTGTATTTTATTTTTGTATTTTTTGTATTTTTGTATTTTTGTATTTTGTATTTTTGTATTTTTATTTTTGTATTTTTGTATTTTGTATTTTTGTATTTTGTATTTTGTATTTTGTATTTTTGTATTTTTGTATTTTGTATTTTGTATTTTTGTATTTTGTATTTTTGTATTTTTGTATTTTGTATTTTTGTATTTTTGTATTTTTGTATTTTTGTATTTTGTATTTTGTATTTTTGTATTTTTGTATTTTTGTATTTTTGTATTTTTGTATTTTGTATTTTGTATTTTGTATTTTGTATTTTTATTTTGTATTTTTGTATTTTTGTATTTTTGTATTTTTGTATTTTTGTATTTTTGTATTTTTGTATTTTTGTATTTTTGTATTTTTGTATTACTGTATTTCCTTTTTTTTTAAATTTGTCAATAGAATATCGCAACAAAGCCGTACAATTAGGATGATCAACTATAACATAGTTTATAAGCCTGGAAACTATTGAAACATCAAAAAAACTTGCTGGACTACCAAAAAATGTACCAAGAATAGCGGAAAATCATGCTACACCAGCGAAAGTCTTTTTGAAAATAAAAAACAACTTTACAGGCAGCAAGGGATTTTTAAAAATGATTTCGAAATTACTAGTTAAAACAGTCGAAAAATTAGCTGGACTTACCGAAAAACGAAGCAAGAACAAAAAAGAAACGAGCTAAATCAGCCAAAAGGCTGGGTGAATAATGCGTGCTTTGCAGGCAGCAACGGAGGCTTTTGAAAGAAAACTTGTAGAAATAGTGGAAAAATTAGCTATTCTAACCAAAACACCTACCAAGAATAGTGGCAAAGTTAGCTAAACTAGCTAAAAAGATGTGTGAAAATACCTGGCTTCGCAGGCATCAATGGAAAATTTTGAGAATGATTCCAAAAAAACTGGTTGAAACAGCCTAAAAACTCGCTGAGCTAACTATAAAACTTCCTAGAATACCATAAAATCTAGCTAAAATAGCTAACAGACCTTCTCAAAACATACAGCTTTTGAGACTGACAGCATTTTTCCAGCTTGTAAATTAGTAAAATTTACTAAAAATTTAGCTAGATTTATCATTTTAAGGACCTGGATTCAGCTGTCTAGGATTTCCAGCTAAAAAAAAATGGTGGTTGAAAAAACAACCAATTTTGTTAGGGTTTTTAACCGAAATTTAGTAAGATTCACGATAAACCATCTTTCCGTGTATACAAACAATTTTGGCAGCTGTCCATACAAAACTGGTACGTAAATAATCAAACAGTTGTAACTTTTGAGTGATTTTTCTTATCAATTTGGTTTCTTCGGCTAAGTTGTAGGTATTGTTGAGGACTTTTGAAAAAAATAGACACTCGAAAAAAAACTGCCGATATTTTTATTATCTTTTTGACCAAAACACAATTTACCAAAATACGCATTTTTTCTTTTTCGATGTTTTTTATATGTTTCAAGAGACAAAAAAATTAATTTGCATCGAAAATTACTTAATGATTTATTGCCTTTCTTACTGAAGAAAGGCATAGGTTTTACTTTATGGCTGGACGTCATTTTCATGTTCGTTAATATGACGATTCAGCATAAATTTTAATCGGAAAAATCGCCAAAAAATCACACTGCATTGATTTTCGACGCTCTATCGATTCATCTTGACAGAACTCGTCTTTCTCCAACCCTCGAATTTTGAGAAAATAAATTCCGTGGAGATCGAGTGATGTTCGTATGTGGTAAAATTTTGCCAAATTTTGTGTCGCGCCGTTCTCAGCTCCCCTCAATCCGATTTTGATTCTTCTGAATGCAGATGAAAGCTAGGGCGAGTTGCCGCTCAAATTTCGAAATAGCCATCTGTTTTCGGATGTGGCCAGACTTTTCAACAAAATACACAGTTTTCAAATGAAAATATGGTCAACATTTTTCATTTGCATATCTTTTATTTATCTCAAAAATCGCATTTTTCGAGCTCTACAACCTCCCAAATTTTCATACAGATTCATAATATGGTTCTAGAGTTAGAGCCGTTTGATTAACCTACCATAATTTTTAATTTCAAGTCATCCCCACTCAACGGTCAGCGATGTCCAGCCGAAAGATTAATTGCAACTTATTTTTCTTCCAGTTGCTGCTGCTGTTCATCGGTTGGATGCTTTTCTTAAAGAGATCGCGCGCACCACTTCCAAAGAGGTACCTAAATATAATGCAAATTTGCAACCAAGCACACCATTGAAACGCAAAAGTGCAACAAAAAAGTGCACCGCTCAAAGCTCAACGAATGCTCGAGGTGACAGTGCCAGTCAGTGGGCAATCAATAGAGCTGTAATCATTACTCATTTGCACCGCTTGGTTGAGGTAGAATGGTAGATGAGTGGTTTTAATGAGCGATTCTTGCGTCTACCACAGCGGGACCGCTGGGAGGTAATTAATTACGTCCAGCTCGTGCTTGATTATGCAAACCACGAATCAATAGACTCTTCTAATGATTGGCTGCGGTTGGCACAAGATCACGTGCTTTGCCTTGTGGTGAGACATTTGTTTTTATGGATTTAAGTAGGTAACATATTTTTTAAACCTTACCACCTTATAGCTTTTTTTAAGAAAATTTCTAGATTAATCAACATATTGATAGTTCTACCTTAGTTCCAGCTATTTGGTTTTAAATGTTCCCCAAATTTGGCAACCATTCCACCAAGGTCGCCAGCCAATGGCCCAGATGTAAAGCTTTTTTTTCTGCTATACTTGTGACGATTTTTTATCCGCCCACCCAATATGATGGACGATCGGCAAGGCCGAATGTGACGTGGTGGAATGAACAACCGTTTGAATGGAGTCGATCCGTTTGAACGGTGGATCGGTAGTGAATAACGGCCAATAAAAGTGTCAATCCGTCACCGCAAGGGAGGGGGCACCGTTTTGAGATAGAGATGATAGGGGAGACCAACCTTTAAAGGAATTCTAGTAAATTATTTGGTGTTCAATTATTATTGTGTCAGTTGTTTTAGTTTTAAGTTTTAAGTTTTAATTTTTAAGTTTTAAGTTTTAAGTTTTAAGTTTTAAGTTTTAAGTTTTAAGTTTTAAGTTTTAAGTTTTAAGTTTTAAGTTTTAAGTTTTAAGTTTTAAGTTTTAAGTTTTAAGTTTTAAGTTTTAAGTTTGAAGTTTTAAGTTTGAAGTTTGAAGTTTGAAGTTTGAAGTTTGAAGTTTGAAGTTTGAAGTTTGAAGTTTGAAGTTTGAAGTTTGAAGCCCAGTTTGAAGTTTGAAGTTTGAAGCCCAGTTTGAAGTTTGAAGCCCAGTTTGAAGCCCAGTTTGAAGCCCAGTTTAAGTTTTAAGTTTTAAGTTTTAAGTTTTAAGTTTTAAGTTTTAAGTTTTAAGTTTTAAGTTTTAAGTTTTAAGTTTTAAGTTTTAAGTTTTAAGTTTTAAGTTTTAAGTTTTAAGTTTTAAGTTTTAAGTTTAAGTTTTAAGTTTTAAGTTTTAAGTTTGTTTTAAGTTTTAAGTTTTAAGTTTTAAGTTTTAAGTTTTAAGTTTTAAGTTTTAAGTTTTAAGTTTTAAGTTTTAAGTTTTAAGTTTTAAGTTTTAAGTTTTAAGTTTTAAGTTTTAAGTTTTAAGTTTTAAGTTTTAAGTTTTAAGTTTTAAGTTTTAAGTTTTAAGTTTTAAGTTTTAAGTTTTAAGTTTTAAGTTTTAAGTTTTAAGTTTTAAGTTTTAAGTTTTAAGTTTTAAGTTTTAAGTTTTAAGTTTTAAGTTTTAAGTTTTAAGTTTTAAGTTTTAAGTTTTAAGTTTTAAGTTTTAAGTTTTAAGTTTTAAGTTTTAAGTTTTAAGTTTTAAGTTTTAAGTTTTAAGTTTTTAGATTTAAGTTTACGCAATATATTTTTTCAAAGAAAACGTTGTAATAAACACTGACCTCCCCTACTTCCGACTGTTCAAACTTTGATTCGCCAGAAGCTACTGGTCCCAGATGCTTCCAAATGCACTTTGCAATTTTTGGCAAGCTGTACAACATTCCGTTATGGATCTTAAGAGCCAAGAGACGAGTAACCAAACCAACGCAAACCAGCGACCAGCACATTTCTTACATCTCATCAGTTTGTTTTCCCAACGCTGGGTGTGCGAAAGTGGGCGACTTTTGCTTCCCTCTGCTGCTGCTTCTGAACTTCGATGGTGGCTTTTGATGTGAGTTTCTGACTCCTTCTGTCGGTGATATATGACACTAATAACATGATTGATTGGGTGGCGAAAGAATGAACGATGATTTGGTTGGCTTTTTTCTGGGTTTGTTTTTTTGGCTCTAGTACGCATCCCATCGCGCCCTCACCTCTGTCATCGAATGTGATCGAATGAGTGGCCCTGAAATGTGGCGGTCATTTGTCATCGCAGTCTGGCCACGATCCATGGGGAGCACGTGCGTGTGTGGGAAGGTGATTTGGGATTGTTTTAAGGATTATAAGAAGTTATTTGGAAACAATTTGAATTTATCAAGTGTCGTTAACCTCTTCTGTTCAAGTTTTGAGTGTTGAGTTGAGTTGAGTTGAGTTGAGTTGAGTTGAGTTGAGTTGAGTTGAGTTGAGTTGAGTTGAGTTGAGTTGAGTTGAGTTGAGTTGAGTTGAGTTGAGTTGAGTTGAGTTGAGTTGAGTTGAGTTGAGTTGAGTTGAGTTGAGCTGAGTTGAGCTGAGTTGAGCTGTTGAGCTGAGTTGAGTTGAGTTGAGTTGAGTTGAGCTGAGTTGAGCTTGAGTTGAGAGTGAGTTGAGTTGAGTTGAGTTGAGTTGAGTTGAGTTGAGTTGAGCTGAGTTGAGTTGAGTTGAGTTGAGTTGAGTTGAGTTGGTTGAGTTGAGTTGAGTTGAGTTGAGTTGAGTTGAGCTTGAGCTTGAGCTGAGTTGAGTTGAGTTGAGTTGAGCTTGAGCTGAGTTGAGTTGAGTTGAGTTGAGTTGAGTTGAGTTGAGAGTTGAGTTGAGTGAGCTGAGCTGGAGCTGAGTTGAGTTGCTTGAGCTGAGTTGGAGTTGAGTTGAGTTGAGTTGAGTTGAGTGGAGCTGAGCTGAGTTGAGTTGAGCTGGAGCTGAGCTTGTTGAGTTGAGTTGAGTTGAGCTTGAGTTGAGTTGAGCTGAGTTGAGTTGAGTTGAGTTGAGTGAGAGTTGAGCTGAGTTGAGTTGAGCTTGAGTTGAGCTGAGCTGAGTTGAGTTGAGTTGCTTGAGCTGAGTTGAGTTGAGTTGAGTTGGAGCTGAGTTGAGTTGAGTTGAGCTGAGCTTGAGTTGAGTTGAGCTGAGTTGAGCTTGAGCTGGAGTTGAGTTGAGCTGAGCTGAGTTGAGAGTTGAGCTGAGCTGAGTTGAGTTGGAGTGAGTTGAGTTGAGTTGAGCTGAGTTGAGAGTTGAGCTGAGTTGAGTTGAGTTGAGTTGAGCTGAGTTGAGTTGAGTTGAGTTGAGTTGAGTTGAGTTGGTTTTGAGCTGAGTTGAGCTGAGTTGAGTTGAGCTGAGTTGAGTTGAGTTGAGTTGAGTTGAGTTGAGTTGAGTTGAGTTGAGTTGAGTTGAGTTGAGTTGAGTTGAGTTGAGTTGAGTTGAGTTGAGTTGAGTTGAGTTGAGTTGAGTTGAGTTGAGTTGAGTTTGTGGAAAATCGATTTTTTTCTGCATTTCTTTCTTGTTGAACTGAAGAGAGCGTTATTCATGCTCTTTTGTAAACAATTCGCAACTCACTCTGATTTGCAGCACCACATAATTGCCCCAGACACGTCCTTCCAACAGACACACAAGAACGAACACGTGACATGATAGAGTCATCGTATCATCTCAATCTCATTCTCGTGCGCTGGACTCATTCGAAATGCATCGAACCGGAATGACCAATTATCTTTTCGCTCGGACCAGAGCATATCGCAGGAAGACAATCGACAAATCGCTTCGCCGACCCTTGAAAAGGACCGCACAAAGAACTGTGGCGAAAAAAAAACGATTTCCTCTTTCACACGACAAATTGCTTTGATTGGGTGCGATTATTGATGGCCAAATCGCAGGAGTCACGATCGTGAAACCCTTCTCGAATGGCCACCAGCAGGGTTCGTTTTTTGTTGGTCACGCGGTCTTTTGGTGAGATTTTCGAAGATTAATTTTATTTTCAAATTATCCTTGAAATTTATTTTATAAAAACTTCTGAAAACTAAATTGAACAAAAACCTTTCAAAAAAAAAAACACCACATTAAATCTCAATCAACAAACTTTAACGAACAAATTAGACAGCGAGGCGAAAGTAATCATCGCTCTGTTTACACTTGTGAAGTGCACAATTCCCTGCAGCAGTCTAAAGCAGTCCCGAATGTGATCAGACTGTGCGGATTGAGCATTCCACCAAAATCCACGAATTATGTGCGAAACGATTGCTAAACACTCGTTTCGAACACCAAATTGTAGAATGAAGTGGAAACAAACACGAAAGCCAAAGCGACATCTACTCGCGTTACACAATCGTGGCAGCAAATCGATTGCTAAGCAATTATCGGTTACAATTTACTGCCGAACGTTACGTGTGGTAAATCGATTTCTGCTGTTTGTTTGCTGAGGGTTTTCATGTGTTCTTGTATAAAATATCTAATAAAACTTTTGAATCTCTCTAAAAACATTTCAAAGCGGTTAAATGAAAACAAATTAATTTTCATGTTCTTTTCCACCAGCAGCGCCCAACTTTATTAATTTCTAGCAATTACTGTGTCTGCAAATGTGAAAATGTGTTAGGAAAATGTCGAACATTCCGGACAATATGGCACGTCTTTGGTTCATTGGTGTCCACTTCACACTGGAGAGTGGGGGGGGGGGATAAGTGACTGTCCTGTATTTTTCTATTGAAGAAGTTTTTTTTTGCTTTTTCGATACAAGTGTGTGCGGAAGCACTCGACATGTGTAGTGTTGTGTGATATTTCTGTGTAGATGTCAAATGAGCACTTTGTTGTCTTCAACTTGAGCTGAGATAATATAACATGTTCAAGAAATGGTTTACAATTCTTAAAAAAAATCTAAAAATTCAGATTTAAAACTCGAACTGCTAAGGCCACAGCCGGCCTTTGGCATGCTGGAGAAGCAAACTCGCGGGTAAACACAATCAATTACGGCGAAAAAAATCGAAAGAACGATGGAGCTCTGAGCACTTGACTGCTGCTTACTCTCGTGCGTACACGGAGGTGGGTACATCTTTTATGTCAGAAAAAATGTGTAATTTCACTTCTGAAAATGTGTAATTTTACCACTTTTCTGTTGTAATGTCGCTTTTTTAGTCTAAATTGAGGTAAAATTACAGCATGAAAGAGGTAATATTCAACCTTCCTAATTTTCACAATTTTTTACTATATTATGGAGATGGTTTGCAAAAATTGCGATGATGAAATAATATGTATTTTTTAAGGCAATCAAAATAAATTGAAAGATTATTTCTCGCAGTTGGTGCTAAATTTCATCTGCGGTTCAAATTTGATCGATAAATGTGGGGGAGATAGAGCCAAAATATATCAACTCGCTTCATCTTAAATAATTCACTTGTCATTACAATTTTAAATTTTTTTTTGCAGTTTTTTGAAAAAAAATGTTCAACACATTTTTAATTTTGTTATACTAGTTATGTCAGAAAATCATCATAATTGTGTGTTTTCATCAAATTTTAATCAAATTTATGCTTTTTTCTATTTTTCTGCCAAGATGGCGGTCAATTATATTCAATAAGACCACGCATTTAGCGCCATATTTAAGCATTGCTATTTGGCTGCGGTAAATGCTCTTTTGAAAGCTTAAGCATAAGCATAAGCATAAGCATAAGTGCCCACCCGCTTATTGACCAGGACCTCCAGAAGTTACATCCACGAGCCGTGGAAGATAAGTGGGAGCTATCTTTCCTCGCTTCGCAACTTCTCAAAGGCCCCTATCATGCTGATCAATACCGGCGCCGGCCACGACCAGTGGTAGGGTCACGGGGAAGTGGATGGGAATGTTAGTCCGATACTTGAGTGATAGAGACCGCCCAATCGACTGCATCTTCGACAAAGTATCACATGAGTTTTGAGGGGGTTAGTAGATGGGTATGAGGTCAGGATTCACGAGTGGCAGTGATGTGACCATGAGCATTTTGTTTATTGGTTGAAAATTTTAAATCTTAGGCAGCCGGCTGCGGAAAGATAGATAATTGATCATTTAAAAAGTTTTTTTTTATCGAACGCGTGCCAGCCGAGCAGCAGTGCTATGGGCTGGACTTATCAGTATATTTTTACATTTTAGATAACGCGAGCAAATTTCAAAAATAGTGAATAAATGACGCTTTACTCTTCATAAAATCGATAGTTTGATGAGTTAATACTAAAACTGCCAGTTGGAATAACGATTCGATCATTTACGACGAAAGTTATCGCGAAAAAACAGGAGTGCGTGTCCCCGGAAGAACTGCACTTATGAAGGCATTATTCAATTATTATGACCAATCACCCCAAGCACACAAACAGCGACACAAAAGAAATGAAAATGAGCATGCAAAAACAAGACAGCGCGTCCCCGTGGTCAGCGCACTAATCCTATTTGGCTGCGGTAAATGCTCTTTTAGGAGCTTAAGGTTTTAAGTGAGCTTTTTGCATGCCTAATGGCACTTGACAGCTGCAACACCCTTGGTTTAAAAGAAGCATGCGATAAAACCGTTTGGCATGACATTGCCATCTGGTTTTCAAGTCTCTATTAAAACTTTCATAAAACCTTATTTAAAGCCAATCGGCTTTTATTTTCACCAGGTTATATGTCCGAGGCATGACCTTGTTAGAACCTATTAATTAGCTCTTACTTTTTGGTTGCGGTGGATGCCCAAATAAAACTATTAGTCAATCAAGATGCTATCATAAAACCATTCTCTACCAACTCACACGAAATCGGGAAAAGTTGCCCCGACCCCTCTTCGATTTGCTTGAAACTTTGTCCTTAGGGGTAACTTTTGTCTCTGATCACGAATCCCAGGTCCGTTTTTTGATATCTCGTGACGGAGGGGCGGTACGGCCCCTTCCATTTTTGAACATGCGAAAAAAGAGGTGTTTTTCAATAATTTGCAGCCTGAAACGGTGATGAGATAGAAATTTGGTGTCAAAGGGACTTTTATGTAAAATTAGACGCCCGATTTGATGGCGTACTCAGAATTTCGAAAAAACGTATTTTTCATCGAAAAAATGTTACTTAATCCACCTTAAGGTGGTTGGTGCCTTCCTCGCATTCATGTTGTATTTTAGGTGGTATTTACAAATTATAAGGCGGATCCGGCCAAAATCGGTACAGCCAGTTCTGAGATAATCGTGTGGAAAAAAAATCATGTCTACACACATCCCCACAGACATTTGTTCAGAATTTGATTCTGAGTCGATAGGTATACGTGAAGGTATATCTAGGAGTCGTATTTAAGAAGTTCATTTTTCGAGTGATTTTATAGCCTTGCCTCAGTGAGGTGAGGAAGGCAAAAACACTAAAAAACTTTTAAAAATTCTCCCATTTTCCGTTACTCGACTGTAAAAAATTTTGGAACATGAAATTTTATGGGAAATTTAATGTGCTTTTCGAATCCACGTTGACCCAGAAAAGTCATTTTTTTCATTTAGAGCAACATTTTTCATTTTAAAATTTCCTGTTTTTTCTAACTTTGCAGGGTTATTTTTTAGAGTGTAACAATGTTCTACAAAGTTGTAGAGCAGACAATTACAAAAAAGTTTTGAAAAAGTTACTTTTTGCGTTTCTCTTTGTTTCGTCGTCCGTGTCTGTCGCGGGTTACCATGAACGGCCATGATCGATGACGACCAACTTTTTCAAAACTTTTTTTCGTAAAATCGCGATAACTCGTGATGTTTATAAGCAAACCCCTTATGTCTATATATTAAAATTTTTGTAATTGTCTGCTCTACAACTTTGTAGAACAATGTTACACTCTAAAAAATAACCCTGCAAAGTTAGAAAAAACACGAAATTTTAAAATTAAAAATTTTGTTCTAAATGAAAAAAATGACTCTTTGGGTCAACGTAGATTCGAAAAGTACATTAAATTTCCCATAAAATGACATGTTCCGAAATTTTGTACAGTCGAGTAAGGGAAAATGGGAGAATCTTTTAAACTTTTTTAGTGTTTTTTCGATGAAAAATACTTTTTTTCGGAATTCTGAGTACGCCATCAAATCGAGCGTCTAATTTTACATAAAAGTCCCTTTGACACCAAATTTCTATCTCATCACCGTTTCAGGCTGCAAATTATTGAAAAACACCTCTTTTTTCGCATGTTCAAAAATGGAAGGGGCCGTACCGCCCCTCCGTCACGAGATATCAAAAAACGGACCTGGGATTCGTGATCAGAGACAAAAGCTACCCCTAAGGACAAAGTTTCACGCAAATCGAAGAGGGGTCGGGGCAACTGCTGTGTGAGTTGGCAGAGAATTACCCTTAAGGAGTAACATACATGTAAATCGGCAAAAATGTCAGAGGCTGGTTTGAGCACACACTTAAGAGGCAGTATTTGTAGATTCTGCTCGGTTTGTTCTAGAGGTCGTATCGAGGTGCTCCGATTTGGATGAAACTTTCAGGGTTTGTTTGTCTATACATGAGATGAACTCATGCCAAATGTGAGCCCTCTACGACAAAGGGAAGTGGGGTAAAACGGGCATTGATGTTTGAGGTCCAAAAAACAAGAAAAATCTTAAAATTGCTCGCATTTCCCTAAAACTTCATCAATTCCAACTCTCTTAGATGCATTCGAAAGGTCTTTTAGAGCCATTCAAAATGTGCTATAGACATCCAGGATTGGTTTGACTTTTTCTCATAGTTTTTGCAAATTACTGTTAAAAATGGATTTTTTTAAAACCTTAATATCTTTTTGCAACAGCCTCCAACACCCATACTCCCATAGGTCAAAAGATAAGTAATTTCATGGACTATAATCTTACGGTATTAACTTTTTGGCCAATCGCAGTTTTTCTCATATTTTTACGATTTTTCTAGAACAAACATTTTACAACGTTAGTTTTTGCCCTGTAGGCCAAGAAGACGGCACTTTTTGGTCTCAATTTTGTCATATTCGGAATCCTCAGACAATTTCACGTTAGTCAGAAGTATTGGAGTTGTAATTTTGATTTAAAAAATAATTAAATAAAACATTTTTGTAAAAAGAAATAGATCTTATTTACCCTATGATCAATACGTCAAGTGCTGTATCAAGTAGGCGAAAACTTGTTTTACCCCTAATCCGACAAAATGCTAAATAATATTTTAATTAATTCTAAATGGCATGTTTTCCAATCAAATTCAAAATTCCAACACCTCAATCTAATGTAAAATTTTCTGATGATTACGAATATGTCAAAATTGAGGCCAAATAATGCCGCTATGGAGGCCTACAGGGCAAAAACTAACGTTGTAAAATATTTGTTCTAGAAAAATCGTAAAACTATGAGAAAAACTGCGATTGGCCAAAAAGTTAGTACCGTAGGTTTATAGACCATGTAATTCCCTAACTTTTGACCTATGGGAGTATGGGTGTTGGAGGCTGTTGCCAAAAGTTATTAAGGTTTTAAAAAAACCCATTTTTAACAGTAATTTGCAAAAGCTATGAGAAAAAGTCAAACCAATCCTGGATGTCTATAGCACATTTTGAAGGGCTTCAAAAGTCCATTCGAATGCATCTAAGAGAGTTGGAATTGATGAGTTTTACGGAAATGCGAGCAATTTTAAGATTTTTCATGTTTTTTGGACCTCAAACATCAATGCTCGTTTTACCCCACTTCCCTTTGTCGTAGAGGGCTCATATTTGGCATGAGTTCATCTCATGTATGGACAAACAAACCCTGAAAGTTTCATCCAAATCGGAGCACCTCGATACGACCTGTTTCACATCGGTGAAAAACTCGCTCTTAAACTTTTTTCAAAATCTGTTTTCAGGGCATTAAATTATACATTTTCATCTGTTAACAAAACAAATTTGAAGACATTTGGTTGTATCATTGCCGAGATATAGCTATTTGAAGTTAGCAGTTTCAAGAAACGGGTGCCACGATATCTCAACATTGCTTCGACCAAATCGGCTCAAAATTTTGGTGAAGACTCGTTAAACCGGTCCCGTGTGCATGACGAAGGCCGATTTTCAAAAAAATTATTTAAAAAAAAAGAAAAAAATATTTTTTTGTTTTTCATATAAAAAACGCCAGATTTTGATTTTTGTTTTTTTTTTTTTGAAAATTCTAAATTTCAAAATCGGGCTTCGTCATGCACACGGGATATGTCTAGGGAGTCTTCACCCAAAATTTCAGCCAATTTGGTCCGTCCCATCTCGAGATATCGTGGCACCCGTAAATCAACTCGGTGTTTCGAGAAAAACACTCAGAAAGTTAAACAGTTGGCTTTGCGCATGGCAAAATGTTGAGCTTAAAATCATCTCTAACTCAGTTTAATCATGAAATATCTTCATGAAACTTTCAGGAGTGATTGAAAATCATCTTTTAAGTGGATTAAATATATTTTCTGTAATATGAAATTTTGTGATTATCTACATGTATGTAACCCCTTAATCAAACTAGGTGGTGACTAGTTGGTTTAAAAATGTTACTTTTGCCGATTATCTCGGCAATGGCTGAGCCGATTTAGACCACTAAGGTCTCATTCGATCCGTCTTAGGGTCCCATAAGTCGCTATTGTAAACTATAAAAGTTTGTGAAAAACTTCAAAAGTTATGCTAAACAACGATTTTGACTAAAGTGCGGAAGATTTAAAAGGGTGGTTTTTGAAACTAAAATAATCATGTTATGCTTTTTTACAAAAGTTTTTTTAGGAACACAAAATATTGAATATCTGACAACTCTATCGAAACTAAGCACCAACCACCTTAAGTTGGATTAACGGTGCACATCAACCAGAGCTTTTGCACCAAGATTTTTGTTACAGATATTTTAGTATTTTTGATACTACGGGAACTGTCAATATATTTTTTTATTCATCCCCTAAAGTACTGTCTACTTAGCCATTTACATCAAAATTTGCCTATTTTTACAATCAGATTATTGCAGAATTGGGTCCGTAAGTTTGTCAATTTTGGAATTAGAAGACAACAACTTCCTTGGTTGCTGTGCACCCTTAAAAAACATTTTCTTTTTTTTTGTAGAAAATCTAACTTCAAAAATTCTTTACAGTTTTTTTCGAGTCTAAAAAATTTTGTTTAATGTTTAAAAAGAAATCATGACTACGAATTCTGATGTCCAAAACACAATTAAGGTACCACCTAAATCGAATTTTTCCCCCTGGCTTTTTTTTTAACCAAAATTGATATATCTCTATCCCGATTACATTTAGAACCTCCATAATGACTCATTTTGTTGAAAAATGTTTTACGAAGCTAATGAGACCAAAATTGTTGAGATTGATCATATAGTTTCTTCAAAAAATAAGCAGAACCCAAGAATTTTTAACAAAAAACTGCTGTTTGTATGGAAACTCAAAATTTTTTTTTTTTGTAATGCTTTGAACCATCAAAAACACTGTGTAAACCATGCTCAAAACATATTGATTCACTTGGGGACATTTCAAGGAATCGATTGGTACCCGGATTTTATCCGGAAATTCCTCCCAAAGTGGCCAAAAGTAAGCAGGAAGTTGAAAGACCGATTCCGGACATTCCCTGTCGTACCGGCATCCTTGCCTGGCACCGCGTTTGTTGCATGCACAGTATGAAAAAGCTAAATAAAGATGGTAAAAAAACAGAAAACAATCAAATACTTCAGCTTTACCGCCAACTACTTTTTCCAAAAATGCTTTCAAGTAAATGATAATGAAATCTATAGGTTTTGGTAACATTACACACAATATTACAATTTTTTTGCAAATTTGCATTGAACGATTTGAAATTCCAAAAACAAACAAGCGTTTCTACTGTGCATCTATTCTAAATTTGTTTTGTTGCACGAAGTTTATTTTGTTGCATATGTTTGTGTTGATACATTTATTGGTAACAGCTGTTTGGTTCGCGATTCCGGTCGGATGTCGATTCAAATTCCGCGATTACAGGTCGGTCGGTCGTTCCGGGAGTGAGAATGTTTGTGTTTGGTGCATGTAGTGGAAGTGTCCCACTTCCGCTGGTCCAGCAGTTTGTGTGTGATGTCCTAGGAAGAAACCCGGGTTTGCCGCGTCCCACCGAGAATGTTGGAGATAAGCTGGCCCAGAAACCCGGGTTGGCGGATGAAGGAAAGCTGGTCCAGCGGTGTTTGTGTGTGAAGACAGAAGAAACCCGGGTATGTCGGAGGAGATTACCTGAACCAGCGGCGGGAGGACGGAAGCAACTCGGGTTGGCGTGTGTGTGTTGTCCCTGGAGGACGGAAAAAAACCCCGGGTTTGCTAGCTGGACCAGCAGCGTGTGTGTTGTCCCGGGTGGACGGAAGAAACCCGGGTTGGCGGGTGAAGGTAAGCTGGACCAGCGATGTGTGTGTGTGTGTGTGTGTGTGTGTGTGTGTGGGTGAAGACGGAAAAAAAACCCGGGTTCGTCGGAGGAGCGGTTTGTGTGTTGTGCCGGGAGGACGGAAAAAACCCGGGTTTGTCGAAGATTGTTATCTGGACCAGCGGTGTGTGTGTTATCCCGGGAAGACGGAAGAAAGCCGAGTTGGCGGGTGGAGGTAAGCTGGTCCAGCGGAGTGTGTGTGTTGTCCCAGGAAGACGAAGAAACCCGGGTTTGCCGCGTCATCACCAAGAACGGGAGGACAGAAGAAGATCTGGAAAGACGGGTCGGATGGAAAAACATGCTGCCCTCTCAATACAAAGTAAATCTCAGGATGGCACGGCATCGATTCAACAAGGCACGAAAATGCATCTCTGTCGATAGGATTGAAAAAAAAAATAATGAGATATCGCAAATTTCTAACGCATGTCTGGACCTGCGGTTCGGTAAGTTATTTGTTAACAAATGTATGTATCTTTTATAAATAAACTACTAGAAGGTAATTTACAAAACTTCTATTGCTTTTTCCAGAAACAAATAATCGTTCTGAAATTCTAAAATAGTAATAGTTCTGAAATTCTAAAACAGTAATAGTTCTGAAATTCTAAAATTTTAAATTTCTGTAATTCTAAAATTCCAAAATTCTAAAATCTAAAATTCCAAAATTCTAAAATACCAAAATTCTAAAATTTTAAAATTCTAAAATTCTAAAATTCTAAAATTCTAAAATTCCAAAATTCTAAAATCTAAAATTCCAAAATTCTAAAATACCAAAATTCTAAAATTTTAAAATTCTAAAATTCTAAAATTCTAAAATTCTAAAATTCTAAAATTCTAAAATTCTAAAATTCTAAAATTCTAAAATTCTAAAATTCTAAAATTCTAAAATTCTAAAATTCTAAAATTCTAAAATTCTAAAATTCTAAAATTCTAAAATTCTAAAATTCTAAAATTTAAAATTCTAAAATTCTAAAATTCTAAAATTTAAAATTCTAAAATTCTAAAATTTAAAATTCTAAAATTCTAAAATTTAAAATTCTAAAATTCTAAAATTCTAAAATTCTAAAATTTAAAATTCTAAAATTCTAAAATTTAAAATTTAAAATTCTAAAATTCTAAAATTCTAAAATTTAAAATTCTAAAATTTAAAATTTAAAATTCTAAAATTCTAAAATTTAAAATTCTAAAATTTAAAATTCTAAAATTCTAAAATTTAAAATTTAAAATTTAAAATTCTAAAATTCTAAAATTTAAAATTCAAAAATTCAAAAAAATTCAAAATTCAAAATTCTAAAATTCTAAAATTCTAAAATTTAAAATTTAAAATTCTAAAATTTAAAATTCTAAAATTCTAAAATTATTAAATTTAAAATTCTAAAATTTAAAATTTAAAATTCTAAAATTCTAAAATTCTAAAATTCTAAAATTTAAAATTTAAAATTCTAAAATCTAAAATTTAAAATTTAAAATTCTAAAATTTAAAATTCTAAAATTCTAAAATTTAAAATTAAAATTTAAAATTTAAAATTTAAAATTTAAAATTTAAAATTTAAAATTTAAAATTTAAAATTCTAAAATTTAAAATTCTAAAATTCTAAAATTTAAAATTCTAAAATTTAAAATTTAAAATTTAAAATTCTAAAATTCTAAAATTCTAAAATTCTAAAATTTAAAATTCTAAAATTTAAAATTCTAAAATTCTAAAATTTAAAATTTAAAATTTAAAATTCTAAAATTTAAAATTTAAAATTTAAAATTTAAAATTTAAAATTCTAAAATTTAAAATTCTAAAATTTAAAATTTAAAATTCTAAAATTTAAAATTTAAAATTTAAAATTTAAAATTTAAATTCTAAAATTCTAAAATTTAAAATTCTAAAATTTAAAATTTAAAATTTAAAATTCTAAAATTTAAAATTTAAAATTCTAAAATTCTAAAATTTAAAATTTAAAATTTAAAATTTAAAATTCTAAAATTCTAAAATTCTAAAATTCTAAAATTTAAAATTCTAAAATTTAAAATTCTAAAATTTAAAATTCTAAAATTTAAAATTTAAAATTCTAAAATTCTAAAATTCTAAAATTCTAAAATTCTAAAATTTAAAATTCTAAAATTCTAAAATTTAAAATTCTAAAATTTAAAATTTAAAATTCTAAAATTCTAAAATTTAAAATTCTAAAATTCTAAAATTTAAAATTCTAAAATTCAAAATTCTAAAATCTAAAATTCAAAAATTTAAAATACCAAAATTCTAAAATTTTAAAATTTAAAATTTAAAATTCTAAAATTCTAAAATTCCAAAATTCTAAAATCTAAAATTCTAAAATTCTAAAATACCAAAATTCTAAAATTTTAAAATTTAAAATTTAAAATTCTAAAATTCTAAAATTCTAAAATTTAAAATTCTAAAATTTAAAATTCTAAAATTTAAAATTTAAAATTTAAAATTTAAAATTTAAAATTCTAAAATTTAAAATTTAAAATTCTAAAATTTAAAATTCTAAAATTTAAAATTCTAAAATTTAAAATTCTAAAATTCTAAAATTTAAAATTTAAAATTTAAAATTTAAAATTCTAAAATTTAAAATTTAAAATTTAAAATTTAAAATTTAAAATTTAAAATTTAAAATTTAAAATTCTAAAATTTAAAATTCTAAAATTTAAAATTCTAAAATTCTAAAATTTAAAATTCTAAAATTTAAAATTTAAAATTTAAAATTTAAAATTTAAAATTTAAAATTTAAAATTTAAATTTAAAATTCTAAAATTCTAAAATTCTAAAATTCTAAAATTCAAAATTCAAAAATTCAAAAATTCAAAATTCAAAAATTCAAAATTTAAAATTCTAAAATTTAAAATTTAAAATTCTAAAATTCTAAAATTCTAAAATTCTAAAATTATTAAATTCTAAAATTCTAAAATTCTAAAATTCTAAAATTTAAAATTCTAAAATTTAAAATTTAAAATTCTAAAATTCTAAAATTCTAAAATTCTAAAATTTAAAATTTAAAATTCTAAAATTCTAAAATTTAAAATTTAAAATTTAAAATTCTAAAATTTAAAATTTAAAATTCTAAAATTTAAAATTCTAAAATTTAAAATTTAAAATTTAAAATTCTAAAATTCTAAAATTTAAAATTTAAAATTTAAAATTCTAAAATTTAAAATTTAAAATTTAAAATTTAAAATTTAAAATTCTAAAATTCTAAAATTCTAAAATTTAAAATTTAAAATTTAAAATTCTAAAATTTAAAATTTAAAATTTAAAATTCTAAAATTCTAAAATTCTAAAATTTAAAATTTAAAATTCTAAAATTTAAAATTTAAAATTCTAAAATTTAAAATTTAAAATTCTAAAATTTAAAATTTAAAATTCTAAAATTCTAAAATTTAAAATTTAAAATTTAAAATTCTAAAATTTAAAATTCTAAAATTTAAAATTCTAAAATTTAAAATTTAAAATTCTAAAATTTAAAATTTAAAATTTAAAATTCTAAAATTCTAAAATTCTAAAATTCTAAAATTTAAAATTCTAAAATTTAAAATTTAAAATTTAAAATTCTAAAATTCTAAAATTTAAAATTCTAAAATTTAAAATTTAAAATTTAAAATTTAAAATTCTAAAATTTAAAATTTAAAATTTAAAATTTAAAATTTAAAATTTAAAATTCTAAAATTCTAAAATTTAAAATTTAAAATTTAAAATTTAAAATTCTAAAATTCTAAAATTTAAAATTCTAAAATTCTAAAATTTAAAATTCTAAAATTCTAAAATTCTAAAATTTAAAATTCTAAAATTCTAAAATTCTAAAATTTAAAATTCTAAAATTTAAAATTTAAAATTTAAAATTCTAAAATTTAAAATTTAAAATTCTAAAATTCTAAAATTCTAAAATTCTAAAATTTAAAATTCTAAAATTTAAAATTCTAAAATTTAAAATTCTAAAATTCTAAAATTCTAAAATTCTAAAATTCTAAAATTTAAAATTCTAAAATTCTAAAATTTAAAATTTAAAATTCTAAAATTTAAAATTCTAAAATTCTAAAATTCTAAAATTCTAAAATTTAAAATTTAAAATTTAAAATTCTAAAATTCTAAAATTCTAAAATTTAAAATTCTAAAATTTAAAATTTAAAATTTAAAATTTAAAATTTAAAATTCTAAAATTTAAAATTTAAAATTTAAAATTTAAAATTCTAAAATTTAAAATTTAAAATTCTAAAATTTAAAATTCTAAAATTCTAAAATTCTAAAATTTAAAATTTAAAATTTAAAATTCTAAAATTTAAAATTCTAAAATTCTAAAATTTAATTCTAAAATTCTAAAATTCTAAAATTCTAAAATTCTAAAATTCTAAAATTCTAAAATTCTAAAATTCTAAAATTCTAAAATTCTAAAATTCTAAAATTCTAAAATTCTAAAATTTAAAATTTAAAATTCTAAAATTTAAAATTAAAGAATTTCTAGAATTCTAGAATTCTAAAATTCTAAAATTCTAAAATTTAAAATTCTAAAATCTAAAATTTAAAATTTAAAATTTAAAATTCTAAAATTCTAAAATTCTAAAATTCTAAAATTCTAAAATTTAAAATTCTAAAATTTAAAATTTAAAATTTAAAATTCTTAAAATTCTAAAATTTAAAATTTAAAATTTAAAATTCTAAAATTTAAAATTCTAAAATTTAAAATTTAAAATTCTAAAATTCTAAAATTTAAAATTTAAAATTTAAAATTCTAAAATTTAAAATTCTAAAATTTAAAATTTAAAATTCTAAAATTTAAAATTCTAAAATTCTAAAATTTAAAATTTAAAATTTAAAATTTAAAATTCTAAAATTTAAAATTCTAAAATTTAAAATTCTAAAATCTAAAATTCTAAAATTTAAAATTTAAAATTCTAAAATTTAAAATTCTAAAATTCTAAAATTTAAAATTCTAAAATTCTAAAATTTAAAATTTAAAATTCTAAAATTTAAAATTCTAAAATTTAAAATTTAAAATTTAAAATTCTAAAATTCTAAAATTCTAAAATTTAAAATTTAAAATTTAAAATTCTAAAATTCTAAAATTCTAAAATTTAAAATTTAAAATTTAAAATTTAAAATTTAAAATTTAAAATTTAAAATTTAAAATTCTAAAATTTAAAATTTAAAATTTAAAAAATTCTAAAATTTAAAATTCTAAAATTTAAAATTTAAAATTTAAAATTTAAAATTCTAAAATTTAAAATTTAAAATTCTAAAATTTAAAATTCTAAAATTTAAAATTTAAAATTCTAAAATTCTAAAATTTAAAATTTAAAATTCTAAAATTCTAAAATTCTGAAATTTTAAAATTTAAAATTTTTTTTTCTTTAATTCTTAAATTCTTAAATTCTAAAATTCTAAAATTCTAAAATTCTAAAATTCTAAAATTCTAAAATTCTAAAATTCTAAAATTCTAAAATTCTAAAATTCTAAAATTCTAAAATTCTAAAATTCTAAAATTCTAAAATTCTAAAATTCTAATATACAAGAAAATAAGAAAATAAGAAAATAAGAAAATAAGAAAATAAGAAAATAAGAAAATAAGAAAATAAGAAAATAAGAAAATAAGAAAATAAGAAAATAAGAAAATAAGAAAATAAGAAAATAAGAAAATAAGAAAATAAGAAAATAAGAAAATAAGAAAATAAGAAAATAAGAAAATAAGAAAATAAGAAAATAAGAAAATAAGAAAATGAGAAAATAAGAAAATAAGAAAATAAGAAAATAAGAAAATAAGAAAATAAGAAAATAAGAAAATAAGAAAATAAGAAAATAAGAAAATAAGAAAATAAGAAAATAAGAAAATAAGAAAATAAGAAAATAAGAAAATAAGAAAATAAGAAAATAAGAAAATAAGAAAATAAGAAAATAAGAAAATAAGAAAATAAGAAAATAAGAAAATAAGAAAATAAGAAAATAAGAAAATAAGAAAATAAGAAAATAAGAAAATAAGAAAATAAGAAAATAAGAAAATAAGAAAATAAGAAAATAAGAAAATAAGAAAATAAGAAAATAAGAAAATAAGAAAATAAGAAAATAAGAAAATAAGAAAATAAGAAAATAAGAAAATAAGAAAATAAGAAAATAAGAAAATAAGAAAATAAGAAAATAAGAAAATAAGAAAATAAGAAAATAAGAAAATAAGAAAATAAGAAAATAAGAAAATAAGAAAATAAGAAAATAAGAAAATAAGAAAATAAGAAAATAAGAAAATAAGAAAATAAGAAAATAAGAAAATAAGAAAATAAGAAAATAAGAAAATAAGAAAATAAGAAAATAAGAAAATAAGAAAATAAGAAAATAAGAAAATAAGAAAATAAGAAAATAAGAAAATAAGAAAAATAAGAAAATAAGAAAATAAGAAAATAAGAAAATAAGAAAATAAGAAAATAAGAAAATAAGAAAATAAGAAAATAAGAAAATAAGAAAATAAGAAAATAAGAAAATAAGAAAATAAGAAAATAAGAAAATAAGAAAATAAGAAAATAAGAAAATAAGAAAATAAGAAAATAAGAAAATAAGAAAATAAGAAAATAAGAAAATAAGAAAATAAGAAAATAAGAAAATAAGAAAATAAGAAAATAAGAAAATAAGAAAATAAGAAAATAAGAAAATAAGAAAATAAGAAAATAAGAAAATAAGAAAATAAGAAAATAAGAAAATAAGAAAATAAGAAAATAAGAAAATAAGAAAATAAGAAAATGAGAAAATAAGAAAATAAGAAAATAAGAAAATAAGAAAATAAGAAAATAAGAAAATAAGAAAATAAGAAAATAAGAAAATAAGAAAATAAGAAAATAAGAAAATAAGAAAATAAGAAAATAAGAAAATAAGAAAATAAGAAAATAAGAAAATAAGAAAATAAGAAAATAAGAAAATAAGAAAATAAGAAAATAAGAAAATAAGAAAATAAGAAAATAAGAAAATAAGAAAATAAGAAAATAAGAAAATAAGAAAATAAGAAAATAAGAAAATAAGAAAATAAGAAAATAAGAAAATAAGAAAATAAGAAAATAAGAAAATAAGAAAATAAGAAAATAAGAAAATAAGAAAATAAGAAAATAAGAAAATAAGAAAATAAGAAAATAAGAAAATAAGAAAATAAGAAAATAAGAAAATAAGAAAATAAGAAAATAAGAAAATAAGAAAATAAGAAAATAAGAAAATAAGAAAATAAGAAAATAAGAAAATAAGAAAATAAGAAAATAAGAAAATAAGAAAATAAGAAAATAAGAAAATAAGAAAATAAGAAAATAAGAAAATAAGAAAATAAGAAAATAAGAAAATAAGAAAATAAGAAAATAAGAAAATAAGAAAATAAGAAAATAAGAAAATAAGAAAATAAGAAAATAAGAAAATAAGAAAATAAGAAAATAAGAAAATAAGAAAATAAGAAAATAAAAAATAAGAAAATAAGAAAATAAGAAAATAAGAAAATAAGAAAATAAGAAAATAAGAAAATAAGAAAATAAGAAAATAAGAAAATAAGAAAATAAGAAAATAAGAAAATAAGAAAATAAGAAAATAAGAAAATAAGATACTGAAAAAAATACAAAATTACAAAATTACAAAATTACAAAATTACAAAATTACAAAATTACAAAATTACAAAATTACAAAATTACAAAATTTCAAAATTACAAAATTACAAAATTACAAAATTACAAAATTACAAAATTACAAAATGACAAAATTACAAAATTACAAAATTACAAAATTACAAAATTACAAAATTACAAAATTACAAAATTACAAAATTACAAAATTACAAAATTACAAAATTACAAAATTACAAAATTACAAAATTACAAAATTACAAAATTACAAAATTACAAAATTACAAAATTACAAAATTACAAAATTACAAAATTACAAAATTACAAAATTACAAAATTACAAAATTACAAAATTACAAAATTACAAAATTACAAAATTACAAAATTACAAAATTACAAAATTACAAAATTACAAAATTACAAAATTACAAATTACAAAATTACAAAATTACAAAATTACAAAATTACAAAATTACAAAATTACAAAATTACAAAATTACAAAATTACAAAATTACAAAATTACAAAATTACAAAATTACAAAATTACAAAATTACAAAATTACAAAATTACAAAATTACAAAATTACAAAATTACAAAATTACAAAATTACAAAATTACAAAATTACGAAATCCTCAAATTATAAAAATTATAAAAATTATAGTAAAACACTACTGATACATATGATCAAGAGTCGAAATCTTTCGACCTGTATAGCATACCCACATGTGATCAGGAGTAGAAATCTATAGACCTCTTGCTTGTTACGGTGGTAGACCCACAAGAATCAATTTCAGTGAGTTCTGGATAATCTTGGATATCCCAACATATCAACAAAGTAGGCTGCCATACCCACTGAAGTTATTGGCATATGATCCGGAGTCGAAATCTTTCGACCTCTTGCTTATTACGGTGGTTGACCATCAGGCCTCAACTTCAAGGAGTTCATGATGATCTTGGATATCCCAACATATCAACAAAGTAGTCTTCCAAGCTATTGGCATATGATCCGGAGTCGAAACTCGACTTCAACTTCAAGGAGTTCATGATGATCTTGGATATCCCAACATATCAACAAAGTAGTCTTCCATACCCACTGAAGCTATTCACATATGATCAGGAGTCGAAATCGACCGACCTCTTGCTTGTTACGGCGGTAGACCAACAGGCTTCAATTTCAGGGAGTCCTGGATGATCTTGGATATCCCAACATATCAACAAAGTAGTCTTCCATACCCACTGAAGCTATTGGCATATGATCCGGAGTCGAAATCTATCGACCACATGCTTATTACGGTGGTAGACCATCAAGCCTCAACTTCAAGGAGTTTATGATGATCTTGGATATCCCAACATATCAACAAAGTAGTCTACCATACCCACTGAAGCTATTGGCATATGATCCGGAGTCGAAATCTATCGACCTCGCTTGTTACGGCGGTAGACTCACGGGCCTATACAACAAATCTACAACATCCAGTCCGAACACGGTTGCTACCTTTGAAACGGAATTCGTATACGATTCTAGTTTGATTCCGTTTCAGAGTTCGAATTGAATTGACTGGGTACCTTGCAACATCAATTTATGTTGCGCGACACTTTTTGGAAGTGTTGGCAAAAAATATGAAAATTTACCAGATTTCGGCTTTAGTGGAACCTTAAGGTTAGAACTAGAATATGTATTCCTAATATTAAATATAACGGCACTTTACCCTATCCAACATATAAAGGATAAGGTTCAATCGACCGCTTTTACCTTACGTCTGAGTAACAAAAAAATAGAAAACATTTTTGATAGTGAAAGGTGCTTTAGCACAATTTATTTTTTTTGACACCATTTAAACGTAAATAAACTGCCCCTTTTCCGGAAGGGATATGACGTAAATAGAGCACCAGTCAGTTTGCCTTCAGAACCAGAGGCGTCTAATTTGAATACAATGTTTAACGTAAACTATGGTTTCCTGGGGGAGGAAGCATCATAAAACACACACTCGTTTTTTCTGACTTCCACCTACGGTGGGGAGTATTCAATGTAAACTTCGGAGATCATCTTCCTTCTGGTGTGGAAAAGAAAAAAATAGGAGCATGTCTGATGCAAAAGATAATCTTTTTCCTTTTCTTTTCTTTTAACATTTCAAACAGACATGTAGGAAGTGGGTGTGAGTTGGAACAGTTTGATGCTTTTTACTATAACAACTTTTTTTTTAGAAAATCTTTCTGAAGTTTTTAAAAGGGTTATGCTGAAATGAATGTTTTTAGAAACAAACATACATCTCGAATTACCGCAGCTGTTGAGTTCTCTTGACAATGTCATTCTTTCCTTCATTATGTCTGGGAAGCCTTTTGCTTCAAGTGATATCAAATCAGTACACCGCAACCACTTTTGCTGCGACACAAAATGAAAGCAAGCTTCGGTTGAAACCACCGCACCTGTTTTCTGGTGCAGATATTGGAAAATTCCTTCGGAAAAGATTCGCTGATAAAAAAAAAATGCTGGCTGCAAAGAAATTAATTAAAATTGTTGTGTGGCTCACTCAAAAAATTAACCCACATGAAGCCGTTATTATTTGCCATTATCGGCGGTCGTTAATCAAAATTCCAATTAGTATTAAAGAGTTGGGAGACAAATTGATAAAATTGGGCGGTATGTTTTCCAGAGATCGGGTTCACTTTAAATAAATTTATCAACTGGTTGTTGTGAGATTTTTGCTGCAATTTCTATTAATTTATGTCCAAATTTTATAATTAAAGAAAAAAAAGTAAGTAAGAAAGTAAGAAAGTAAGAAAGTAAGAAAGTAAGAAAGTAAGAAAGTAAGAAAGTAAGAAAGTAAGAAAGTAAGAAAGTAAGAAAGTAAGAAAGTAAGAAAGTAAGAAAGTAAGAAAGCAAGAAAGTAAGAAAGTAAGAAAGTAAGAAAGTAAGAAAGTAAGAAAGTAAGAAAGTAAGAAAGTAAGAAAGTAAGGCATTTTACAACCTTTCTCGTGAATTTCCATAAGATGTTTAAAGTACAAAATTACCACAACCTTATCATTTCTCCGCCGGGTCCGGTGGTTTAGTGGTTAGCGTGGTAACCTCTGAATCCCAGTATGGCCTGGGTTCAATCCCAGACGGACACGGTGGCATTTTTCGAGACGAGATTTGCTTGATCACGTCTTCTATCGGATGGGGAAGTAAAACGTCGGTCCATTCGCGTAAAAGAGGGTTTGAGTGACTCACCTCACATAACCTACGGACGCCTAGAAATGAGCAGAAACTTGCAACAGAGACCACAAAAGACCCGGGGTCGTTAAAGTGGATTGCTTTGTTTTTTATCATTTCTCATCACTTGTCTTCGTCAAATTGGTAATTTCTCTTCCAAAATGATTTGCGTGTGCATGACCGTATTCGCTTCAGTTGTTATCCAAATTCTCGGATTTACCCTGGCACATGAGATGTTATTTATTGATCACATCCCCGGACTGACGTCGGACAGATCCCGCCCGGACAGACGAAATGCAACTCTTTTTTTTGCTTGCTTTTCTACAGCTGCTGCACCAAATATGTTTAATGAGTTGGAAATCGGACATTTTTAATCCCTTCGCGTCGCGTATTTTGCATGTCCGCGGTGAGCAAATAAAAACCTCCCGACAAAATTGCCCGTCAGAGTGTGGCGGTCCATTAAAAGATGGAGACACATCTCAAAAGTCTCTGTTTTTAATCCACGTACAAGGGGGTAAACAAAGTGGCGTTGGCGCCCTCCTTCGTGTAAGCGGGATTACGACCAACTAAGCGGTGATAAACTTGCTCTAATTTAGCCAACAATTTTGTGAACACTCCACTTTGGCGCAAAAATTGCCGCCAGACAATCGGATTACGGTGATAAGACGATTTTTTTGCTCTCATTGTTGTCTCTCCTTTTTTTTTGCATATGACCAAGGAGACACCGAAAAAAGTGATACTCACTTTGAGAGGCTTTCGTTTTCTGACCGTCGTCGTCCGGGACCCAAATCCGTCCCCGGGCAGGGTGCTTTTTACAGGCCTAAGAGCTTGTGTGCAAAAAGCGAAAGGGCCCCGGCCAAATGATTGATGAAAGTGATATCAGCAGAAAGTAATTTTAGGCCCAACGACGACGACGACAAATGACAGGAAGTCCTGGCCTGGTCCCTTTCGCCGGATCTCGGTCATCCTTCACGAGTCTTCCCAATCGAAACCGTTGAGGTTTTGCCGAGATTCGCCTTGGTTCTGGTTGATTTGGTACACTGAAGATGATGGAAGGTCAATTGTAAGTGTTCATCCAAGGAGTTTCCAGCATTAAGGATAACTAACCAGTCTAAATGGAATTACCAGGATTACTGGCAATATGTCACGGATTGCTTTGATATCCTAGAATTACTTGGGATAACCAGGAACTGCATAAAATTATTAAACATTACTTGGAATTACTGCGTAGCTTCCAGCATATTAAAAATAGTCTTTTCAATTTGATCGACTGACAGCTGTCAAATGCACAAAACCACGTGATTAAAAATAGTGTGTCCATCCCGGGAATTCCCGAGACAAAAGTCACGTGATTTAAAAAAAAACAGGAATTCCCGAATCCGAAGATTTGTTATGTTTTGTACCGGGGATTCCCGAAATTGAAAAAAAAAATCTAATTTTAGTCTGCAAATTCAGATTTGGTTGTAGAAATAGATGAACAGTTGAATAAATAGTAATCGATATGAAATGTATAGCATAACAATTTTAAATCAGCATTTATCAGCATTCATTTGTAGGCTAAAGGGAAATTGTAAAAAAAATGATTTAAAGCTCCGCAAAATGCCTAACGCTTGAAATATTTTCTATTTCATTTTACAATTTTTTTTTTGAAAAGACCTTATATAAATATAGCAATTCCCCACGAAAACAGCATGGAAAAAAACAAAAGTGCTCGGATCAGACTCAAAAATCTCTGGGGGTTCCCTGACCGAAATAATTAGACTCGTATTTTTTTGTTTGCCTATTAGGATGACCTACGCCGTGTTATGAGTGGTCGGAAAATTTCCATTTTCATAGATTTGCGCAAAAAACACTTTTTTTTCAAAAACCATAACTCCTCGCAATTTTAACCGATGTTAGTCTTATACGCAAATAAAAGGTGATAAAATGCCGTTTTGACGGTGTCTGGACCAATGTGCCTATGTTTGGAAATATTTTGATCGGATTCCTCGGACAATTTTTCATAACATACTAAAAAAAATTTTCAGCTAAAAAATGGGAGGAGTTCATTGACAGGATTCTGAGATATGTTTTTTTTAAATTAAATCCGTGTTCTTTGATGCCCTTAGATTTGGAACCACTCGAGCAGATCCCGCTCCTGGCGACGCCAAAGCAGGAAAATCCAAACTGGTGGTGTTTGGCGACGATTTGGTTGGTGTCTCGTCGTCGCTTGCTGCCGATTTTTTACAAACTCAGCTCATTTTGGGCAGCTCCGATTCTTGGTCGAATAAACGCCACCGCAATTGAAGCATTTAGCTTCGATGTTCTCGTTGGTTGCTTCGCAAGCTTGAGTTTTGTGCAAAGCCAGGCAGTTTGAGCGTCCTTGCTCGTGGCTGCCTGGCTTTGCAGGTAGCGCCTCGGCATTCTTTAACTTCTTCAAATCTCTCTTGCCGTGTTTTTTGCACTTTTAGCACTTTTCAGGAGCTAATATCGAAGAGTACCTCACTGATTGGTGGTTCACAAGGGAATGAGTGTTCAGCTTAAAAACATTTCTTCAAAAGAATTGCTCAAATGGCAGAAAAAGCCTTAATTAGCTGAGATTTGATGCCATCGGTGATTGATGCCCGTCATCGTAACGTCAAATCCGATTAGCCAATTCACTCACAGGTGAGAGAGGGCCATCCACGTCTAATTAACCCGTCGCCGGCGAAGATGACGAATTGTCCGATATGACGATCCTGAAAAGCATCGCTCGTTGGAGGTGCTGAATAAGCTGCTAGCAAAATATGCAAAACATTTGCTTTCATGAAATCTTTTCTCCACATTTTGACAAAGACACTTTTTTCTCCTGCAACAACCAGATGGCTGTCTCGAAGTGTCGTTTGTGCACGTGTGGCTGATGGAAGTGAAGATTTTTGAGTGATTTGAGCGCTTAAAGATGATGTGACGCTCCCTCCCCGGGTAGGCGAAACAGGGGGGTTGCACATTACGGTTGAGCCTTTGCTGTCCAGTATTTGGTAAGTTTGTTTGTGTTTAAAAACTGTATCTCTGAATCTTTTTCAAAATTATGTTTCCGCTTTCTTATTTAAATTAATTCATCTAACATTTTTCAGATTTGTTTCCTTCTTTGCGTTAGTTAAGGGTTATAATTCCAAATGACCAACACGAGCACGCAGTCCTTAAGCCGACTTGCTGCAAAATAACGCAACACACACGGTGGCGGGTAATCGATGCCAGTTTGAGTTAAACTGTAAAGCTCTCAAATCGCCCCACAACTAACAGATGGTTGGATTTACTCAATGTAGCATGTAGCACTGATGGACGCAAATGATCTGGACGAGACGACCGACGGTTGCTGCCCAGAGGGAGTAACGTCGTCGCGGCGTCATTCAAGGGATTTGTAGTGTGATTAATTGCCCTGGCCAGGCGAAGTCTTTGGACTTGCGGGAGGGGCAGTGAGAATATTTGCTATGCCATACCTGAGATTGAAAGTGCAAATCATCAGGTGAACTGTGGCCCCAATTTCAGATGAAACTTTAGATTTAGAATTTTAGCGAAGAATTGTATTTCTTAAAAACCTCTGGGTCAAAAAATGACTTCACAAAAGCTTTTCCAATGCTATCAAAGAAGTTTCCCGTGGAAATGTCCTAAAACAGTTTACCATTTTTTTTTGAATACTGATTGTTTAAAATTGAATCAAAGTAATATTAAACAAGAAACAACTAACTTTTCCTGTCATTCCACAATTTTACTTTTTCGATCGAAAATCGAAAAAACCTTTAAAAAATCCTTATGTTTTTTAAACCAATGTTTGAACTTTAAAAACATTGGAAAGAAAAATTCTTAAAATTAAAGAAAAGGGGTTAATGTGTGGATGTGTTTTTTACTATATGAGCAATTCTCTACCAAAAACGGAAATAGATTTTATTTGTATTTTTTTTATTTGGCTCAAACTTTGTGGGTTGTAGGTATTGTTGAGGACTATTGAGGAAAAATAGGTACAGGGAAAAAATTTGCAGATTTTTTAATCGACTTTTTCACAAAAACTAAATTTCCGTATTTTTACTAAAATACGTATTTTTTTTTCATTTTCGAGATTTTTTGATATGTTTTAGGGGACAAAAATCCGCAACTTTTGAGCCATAGAGAAAGATGGTCAAAAAATCTGCCGCCGAGTTATGATTTTTTGAAATAATAATGATTTTTGGAAAAATCAAAGTTTCATGCAAAAACAAATTTTACGTCATTTTTTAATGTCAAATTGAATTTGCAATCGAAAAGTACTATACAGATTTTTTGATAAAGGGCTCTTTTTTCAAGATATAGCCACCGAAAGTTTGATTATAGCGAAATATTTGCAGTTTTTCTATTTAAAAAAAGTGACCATGAGTGAAAATTTGCTATTAAATTGTCCAAGACACATTGAAGATTGGACGTCGGGTTGCTGAGATAGAACCGTTCCAAGAAAAAGAAACCCAAAAATGGAAGTTCTCTAAATCTCAGCAACTAATGGTCCGATTTTGATTTTTGAAATATGAAACATTCGTGAAATTTCCCGATCTTTTCGAAAAAAGTATTTTAATTTTTTTTAAATCATTACTATCATTTTAAAAGGGCCAAACATTGAATATTACGCCCATTTAATATATTTAATATGTTAGTCTTGATTTAATTTTTTTAAACATTTTTTTCGAAAAGATCGGAAAACTTCACGAATGTTTTACGTTTTAACATTGAAAATCGGACCATTAGTTGCTGAGATATCAACATTAGAAAATGGTGGGCTGTTTGGGTGAGACTTAGAAAACTTTAATTTTCGTGTTTCTTTTTGTTTAAGCCGCTGTATCTCAGCAACCAGAGGCCCAATCTTCAATGTCTCTTTGACAATTTTATAGCACATTTTCTGAGCTTTTCAAAAAAATATTTTTAGGTCACTATTTTTAAAAATCGAAAAACGGCAAATACTTCGCTAAAATCAAACTTTCGGTGGCTATATCTTGAAAACGGAGCTCTTTATCAAAAAATCTGTAAAGTACTTTTCGATTGGAAGTTCAATTTTACATTGAAAAATTACGTCAGATTTGTTTTTTTTAATTTTTTTAATTTCGATTTTTCCTAAAAATCACTATTTTTTCAAAAATTCATAACTCGGCGGCAGATTTTTTGACCATGTTTTTCTATGGCTCAAAAGTTGCCGGGTTTTGTCCCATAAAACATATCAAAAAATCTCGAAAATAAATTTTTTTTTTAGGAAATTGAGTTTCTGTGAAAAAAAAATTTACTAAAAAATTTTTTTTCCGTGTACCTACTTTTTTCTCAAAAGTCCTCAACAATACCTACAACTTTGCCCAAGACACCAAATTGATCAGAAAATTCATTCAAAAGTTACTGATATTCGAATATTTACGTACCATTTTTGTATGGGCAGCTGCCAAAATTGTATGGGGACTTGTATGAGTGAACCAATGACGCAAAATAGCTTATTTGGTCTTAGGGAAGGCCCCCACAAAGTTTGAGTCAAATAAAAAAATACAAAAAATGAAATGGTCGAAATCGGCCGATTTCGTAGAGAGTTCCTCATATTATATGTGAAATTAAGTAGGCAGTAATTTTTGTGATGCCCCAAACTATGTTTTAAAGCATTTTTTTTACCATTTTCAAATGATAATATTATCATTCTTTAGCAAAATGAATTGTAAAACAAGCCAAAACTTTAAAAAGGTAACTAAACAATATAAAAAACAACTCAAAATGCAAAAGGCAATGATAGGAATTGGTTTTTTAATCGTTTTTCACAAAATACTGATAATTAAACAAGAAAAACAAAATCCATAAGACCAAAAGTTCTCTCAAAGGATCCAACTCAGAGCGTCAAACGCAAAAACAACAGCTTGGCAGATCGACTTTTTGATTTGAAGTTCATCGACAACGACACTTCAAAACAGTTGAGGACCAAAACTACGATTTGCCCGTGCATCTAGTGTCAACTTTCCCCCGGTTCCGGAGTGGCCAGATATGGTGTAATTTGATATTTACTGGTTTTAAAGCACATGGCTTCTAATTCCATGAAGTTTGATATGCCACACAATAGGCTTTTACCAAAATAGCAATTTGACCTTTTCCAGGTTATTTGGAACTGGTTCCGGTGTGACCAGATATGGTCCAAATGGTACTCAACCTGTTGTGGAGAGTACGACTTATAAATTTACTAAGTGTACCCAAATCTAGTAAAACCTATGAATGCAGGTTCGCCGGAAAATGTGTTTTTTTTAATTGATTCTCAGGGACCGAAGAGGTCATATCGGGTCATCGTAGCACTGGTGCCTTTCTAGACATCCATACATTTAATTTGCGTCCAAAAGAACAAAAATCGGTTGTAAAATGGATTTTTCCCCGCATTTTCAATGTCGGGTCATGTAGACCCCTTAACACCATTAAAGTATGTTTTTTTTTCAATTCCGTCGTGAAACTATGTACTTACTTTACCTGCCATTCTCGAACGACAAAACAGCCTACTTTTCTCTTTCAAAAATAACAGAATCGAAAAGAAACACTTTTCAAAACAAATGCTGAAAAGTTCTACTTTTCAGCACTGAAATCGATGCTGAACAGTTGCACTTTTCAGCACTGATTTTGAAAAGTAATACTTTTCAACATTGTTTGGACATGGACATGGATATTTGACATACAATTTCATTAATATGATATTCTTCGGAATTGCAATGTTTTTTGTATGGAACTCGTTGGAAAACTTGATTTTTTCAGCACTCGTCGTATTTATCCAATGAGGTTTACCGAGTGTGTACGACTCGTGCTGAAAAATCTTCTTTTTGCAACTAGTTGCATAAACTACTTTTTTAGTACCCTTTATAGGGGGCGCTGAAGGTTGCTTCCGGTTGCAAAAAGGTTTATTTTACAAAGTTAGGAAAGGTCAGAATGTTTCAAGTCTGTAAGTTTAAATGAATTAAAGTTACAGTACATTTTAATGGCAGTATGGGTCATATAGACCCTAACACCTTTGGAAAGTTAAAATGATTTTCAACGCAGAAAAATCATGTTCATTTGTTTAAATTGTTTCCATTATATGCAATTTTTTGTCACTGGATTTTTTGAGCCAATTTTGAAGGAAAAGCCTTCATGATAAAATACATTTTTTTCTGATGACACCAAATCAATCAGAAATCTCTTTTCAAGATACAGATTAAATATTTTCATGCCCATGTTGTATGACAAGCCCGCAGAATAGTATGAAGAATTGTATGGAATGATAAATGATGCAAAAATCTCACAATGATAGTTTTTCTTGCCTTTTTTATTTAGCTTAGATTTTGTGAATGGCCACTTTGCATCATTAGTTCGTCCATAACAATAATCAAGTTTAAATATTGCATCTTGTGAACAGTTAATTAAACAATTAGGTTAGGTAATTCCTGTTTGATAGTGACATCGAACAAATAAATAAAAAGTTGTAGAATAGGTTAGAAGAATAAAAAAATAGAACAGCTTTAAAGTGATGCATTGTTGTATAAACAGTTGTCAAAACAGGTGTTAATATAATAACTATCCAGATCTTGTTTATGCTTTGAAAAAATGAGGTATAGAATTTAATCCTTTTGGTGATGTCACGCATTGTCCTGAAACTGTGGGTCAATTGAATCTAAAAATAGCACTCATTCCCCTCCAAAATAACTTACCTGTGTCCGTGTAGGGCTTCCCAAAGTATCGCATCACGTATCCCAGCAGCAGCCCCGAGCTCAGCTGCGTTCCGTGGGTCATCGTGTTCACCATGATTCCGACCACGATGACGATCCAACCCCAGCCACCCTCCGGATAGTACCTCCGGCAGAGCAACCTCCGGGCGGCCATCAGCTGCTGGAACGTGGGCGACGGTGGCATTCCACCACCCCCACCGCCACCCTTTTTGCAGTGATTCCCGTGAACACCGCCTCCCCCGCCGCCTCCTACTCCGTTGAGATCATCCTGGCCACCATCGGTGCTGCCACCCGGCCCGGCACAGGCACCCTGGTTTTGGGAGAGCAGAGGCCACGACAGGGCCCGCACTAGCGAGGACATTTTCAATTTTCACTTTTGGCACTGGGTCGTTCAGTCACTGCTCTGAACTCTTAACTCTGAACTCATTCACTCATTTTCACGGTCACAGACATGTCTGCTGGATTCATTTATATGTGTACACTGGAAATTTTATGTGAGAAACATTCAATCTTCAAAGGAGAATGGGCAAATTTGTATGGGAGCTGGTCCAAGGATGTACACGAACGGGACCAACTTTTTTCGAAAGATCTCGCCGAGACATGAAAAAAAGTCTTCTGGACCAACTCTCTAAACCCCGGGGTTCAAAAGTTACAAGCTGTTGAAGTTTGAGCATTTTCGGTAAAAATGTACGAAAAATCGAATTTTTGCTATTTCTAAAATCATTCATAAAATCTCTGTTTCATTATGGATTTCGATTTTCTTGACTTCATTCGATGCGTATCAGCAAAAACTATGAGTTCTGATATGTCTTAGCATGATTGAAACATGATTTCTCTTGTTTTTATCCGTTTGAACTGTTTGTGCAAGAGGCATCCCATAGAAACAAGTCGAAACTTCAAGGTTTTGAAACCGGATCCGACCCAGACTGCTTCAGTGAGTATGAAAGGCTTCAGTGCAATGTTGTAACAACCTATTGGGATGGTCTGAGTCATCCGAGAACTCCTTGGAGTTAAGACCGGTGAGTCTACCGTCGTAACAAGCAAGATGTCGGCGGTTTTTGACCACGGATCATACCCGCATGGCTTCAGTGAGTATGGTAGACTATTTCAGATGTATTGAGATGTCCTGGGTCATCCAAGAACTCCATGGAGTTATGATCTACCAGTCTACCACCGTAACAAGCAAGATGTCGACGGTTTTTGACCACGGAACATACCCGCATAGCTTCAGACAGTATGGTAGACTGCTTTGTTAATGTGTTCGGATGTCTCTGGTCATCCTAGGACTCCCTGGAGTTTAGATATTTGGGTCACTGTAACAAGAAAAAGGTCGATGATTTTTAACCGCGCATCATAACCGCAAAGATTCAGTGTGTATGACAGACTGTATTGCTGTTATGTTGGGATGTTTTGACCATTCCAGGGAGTCCTAGGATGACCAGAGACATCCGAACACGTTAACAAAGCAGTCTACCATACTGACTTAAGCTATGCCGGTATGTTCCGGGGTCAAAACCGTCGACCTCCTGCTTGTTACGGCTGTTGCTCCACAGATCATAACTCCAGGAGTCCTTGGATGACCCAGGACATCCTAACATATTAGCAAAGTAGTCTACCACACTCACTGAAGCTATGCGGGTATGTTCCGTTGTCAAAACCGGTCGACATTTTGCTTGTTACGGTAGTAGACCCACAGATCTTAACTCCAGGGAGTCCTAGGAGAACCCAGGATACTCCAACACATCAGCATAGTAGTCTACCATACTCACTGAAGCCATGTGGGTATGATCCGTGGTCAAAAACCGCCGACATCTTGCTTGTTACGGCGGTAGACTCACCGGTCTTAACTCAAGGAGTTCTCGGATGACTCAGACCATCCCAATAAGTTGTTACAACATTGCACTGAAGCCTTCCATACTCACTGAAGCAGTCTGGGTCGGATCCGGTTTCAAAACCTTGAAGTTTCGACTTTTTTCTATGGGATGCCTCTTGCACAAACGGTTCAAACGGATAAAAACAAGAGAAATCATGTTTCAATCATGCTAAGACATATCAAAACTCATAGTTTTTGCTGATACGCGTCGAATGAAGTCAAGAAAATCGAAATCCATAATGAAACAGAGATTTTATGAATGATTTTAGAAATAGCAAAAAAATGATTTTTCGTACATTTTTACCCAAAATGCTCAAACTTCAACAGCTTGTAACTTTTGAACCCCGGGGTTTAGAGAGTTGGTCCAGAAGACTTTTTTTCATGTCTCGGCGAGATCTTTCGAAAAAAGTTGGTCCCGTTCGTGTACATCCTTGGACCAAATTTGCCCATTCTCCTTTAATTTCTAACTTTTAGAATCAATTGGATCGAGTTAGAATTTAGAATTACATAAAAGTTCATCAATTTCTCTTTCTTTTTGGTATTTTTAATATAAATTAAATGAAAAATAACAATCAATGAAAATACTCCCGTGTAATTCCCCCCAAATATCTTTAATTTGATTGTACCCAAGGCAAACTCATTAAAAGTGGCCAACCGGCACTAAGTGACTGAAAGGAATTCCGCCCTGACCTTCTCCCCCAAATACCCTTTTGTCCCCACCCCCTCTGACCAGCCAGGGCCATGTGGCCAGACGTCACTCAATCAGGACGATTGCGGACTCGCTGGAGCGCATGATGACGTGTTTGGGTGTGGATGTGGTCCTTATTCCCCGCCAAAAAAGATCTTTTTCGCGCCATATGACGACGATGTAATGGAAAAATTTCCACCATCTCGTCCCTGCCCCCTCTTCCACGAACCGAGGGTGCTAATGAATGGATGGCGGGAAAGTTTGGCGATTTTGGTGTTAGAGGTTTGTTTTTGAGTCGCAGCAGTCGGCGGCGCGGCGACCAACGGTTCTTTGTACTCGGAGTGAACGGTGTTGCTGTCGATTTGACGAATTGATTGGAGTTTTGCATCGATAATAAACCAAGTAAGCGGAAAGAATGTGAGTTCAGTTGTGAACAGTTTTGCGGTTTGGATCATTTCTGACAATCTAGGAGGGGAACTATACCCATTTTCAGCCTATTTCTATTATCGGCCTATCAGCACTTTCATCATAAATTACAGCTTTCATAAAGTGTTTTAAACTGTTCCAAAGTAATAAGTAGCTCAAATAAAAGTGAGAAAGCAACTCTCCATTGTTGATATATCTGAAAATGTTGATTTAATAGCGGAAAACGGCAAAAGTGATGAGAACGGGTCGAACGGCTTAGAGTGATTTAAATATTTCTCCGACATCTCTGATTTTGAAGAACTGAACAAGAGTTTTTTGTTTTAAAAAGGTCCAACAAACAAAATTTTAAAATTTTGCTTTTTTTGTCTTTTTGTTTCTTCAAAAACACAAAAAAGCAAACATTTAAAATTTTGTTTATTGAACCTTTTCAAAAAAGGCCCTAGGACCTATAAACAAATGAAAACATTGAGTGTATGCCGCTTACTCCGATGGACATTTACATAAGGTGTGAGAGGGCTACACTCAATGTTAACATTTTTGAGGAAAGGCTTGAAAACCATTCGAAAAATGAACTTCCTTATATGACCCCCTAGATCCACCTTCACGTATACATATCGACTCAGAATCAAATGGTTTGGTCAACGTGGTTTGTGGATGGTCCCCTCTTTGGTAGGAGAGTGGCAGAAGTTCAAAAACATGATGAGACTGTGAAAAGAAAATCCAATAACTGGAGGGTAAATAAGCGTCCATGACAAATGCCTTAGCTGATTATGCTAAAAGTTGAACTTAGTAATCAAAACTTTCTGTATAGTCACTTTTTTAGCTAACTTTTGTCATTCATTGATAACAACGAAAATAAATATGTCATTTGTTGGATTTGCCTTAGTCGGTTGCTCCATTTAAAGTTTGTAAAGTAGGAAAATGTAGTAATTGCTATTTTGTTATTTAATTTTTGTTTGTCTCAGTTACTAAAACTAAATTCCAGTTTTCATATAAATTTTTCAGTTCAACCCATTTGTTTGGTTCTTGTTATTGAATTCAAAAATTCGTATGAAAAAATGGGAAAACAAACTCTGCCTATCATTTTTTTTGCACAATGAAATAACAAAAAATTTGAGGGTAAATGGTAGTTTTACAATTCCGTTGTAATACTACTTACTTTTCCTGTCATTCTCGAACGACCTTCTGTTCTCTTTCAAAAATAACAGAATTAAAAAGTTATACTTTTCGACACACGGTCTTTAAAGTTATGCTTTTCAGCACTGAAATGAGTGCTGAAAAGTAGCACTTTTCAGCACTTGTATCGAAAAGTAATACCTTTCAATATTATTTTGATTTGAATGGTGAATTGACTAAACACATGGACATTTGATATACAATTCAAATCAAACGATGTTTTTGCGGATCTGCCCATGTTCGCATAAATGTCCCATATGCAAAAACAGCAAGAAAAAAAAACATAAAACATAACGCTCTTTTGAATTGTTAGTCTGGGTTTAAAAATTTTTGGAATTTTTTTTTTCGAAAAGATCGGAAAATTTTACAATCGTTTCATATTTTAACGTTGTAAATCGGACCATTAGTTGCTGAGATATCGACGTTAGAAAATGGTGGGTTGTTTGGGTGAGACTTGGAAAACATCAATTTTCACGTTTTAAACATTTGCATGGTAAAATCTCAGCAACTAACGGTCGGATCAACAAAGTTCAAAAAAGCTAAATATAGAGAATATTCTAAGCTTTTCAAAAATATTTTTTTAAAGAGTGGTTGCCTACATGCGCACTAATTTTAAAAAATGAAAAAGTGCGACTATTTTCAAAAAAGTTACCTAAAAATGGCCTTAACTTGAAAACGGTGCACTTTATCAAAATTTCACTCGAGTACTTTTTGATTGCAAATTTGATTTTACATCGAAAAATTGAGTTGAAAAAATTTTGCGACCAATATTTTGATTTTTTGAAAAAATAACAGAATTGATTAAAAAAATCATAACTCTGTCAAAGATTTTTTGCACAACCTGGAAATTTCTAAAAAGTTCTAAAAAGTTTGAATTCCTCTAAAACCTATCAAAAAATGAAAAAAAAAAAATAAAAATATTGATTTTTGCAAATCAAGTTTTAGTGACAAAAAGTTAAATTAAAAATCACCAAAAATTTTTTACCGTGTTTCTTTTTTTTCAGTGTAGTCTATATCCATACCTACAACTTTGTCCAAGACACCAAATCGATCAAAAAATTCCTTCAAAAGAATTTTCATACATCATTTTTGCATGGACAGCTGGAAAATTATATGGACAAACTAATGATGCAAAATGGCTTCTTTGGGCATACCGAAGGCACCAAAAAAGTTTCAGTCAGATTAAAAAATACAAAAAAATCGAATGACCGAAATCTGAGAGAACTGCTCATTGATCTTTATATTGAACGATATTATAATTAAACGTATTCCACTCAGAGTTAAGTCCGAAGCAATACATCATGCGAGTAATTTCTATATCATACAAAAAAGGACTCGATAAAAGGGCTAAGATTTATGTGTCAATTACCGTGAAATTTATGATAATTTATACATTATACAATTTACGAGCCTCCCGGCAACGGGGCGTTTCTCAAAGCATCCGTTCTGCGCCGAAAGGACAATGTTTCACTCGTTACAAATCACCACGTGGCGGGCGATTGATATGCGACAGCCATTTATCAAAAAGATTACGATGCACAACTGCACTTATTTCGGCGGCTACAAAAAAACTGAAAAAGTACTCCATTAAGTGCACGCGATAAATCTGATCGATCAGGGGCTAATTTCTTTCCAATCGCTCGCGGGTCGGTTGCAAAAATAAACAATCTTGAGAACGCAATTGAAAGTGCAATTAATTTTGGTTATTTTTCTGGCACTCGAGGTGAGTAGGTACCTCGGGAGAAGTGGCGTGCCGTCAAAGAGTGACGCTGTACAAAAGTGGCACATATTTTAAAGTCTCAATGTTGAGTGCTGATGAGCCACTTACGTTCTGGAGCATCCTTCGGGGTGCACTCGGGTGCCGAGATGTAATTAGGTGATGAAATGGATAGATAGTACCGTGAACTGGGGTGACATTGAGTCTACACGTTTGGATATCTGGCAAACTTGTCTAAAGTTATGATATTTATGTACTTTTTTTTAGGCCGGATTTTACTTATCTAAAAGACAAATATTTCTGGATCCATTATCTGACATATCGTTTTATACACAAAAAAAAAATTCGAATGTTGCATCATTTATGATGTAACACTTATGCACGTCATTAAACAAATTTAAATGCAATTTGTTGTAAATTTGCAACAAAGTATACGTAAAAACATGATTTTACGTGTGATTCAAAAGTTTACGTTAAATCTCAAGTATACATCTACTGAGTTTACATGTGATTCATTTTTCTGCGTCGAGTAAATTAACATTTTTTCTGTGTAGAATTGTTTATTGAAAGGCCGTCCAAACGAGTCATACACGAGTTTTGTCAGGATTTAAACATGTGACAAGAGGTTGATGTTTTTTATGCCATTTCTTTCATAAATATATTCATATTCAAATTTTGTTTTCATCCTTAAACTCAAGTATAGTTTCAACACCAAACTTATTATAACAAAAGCATCACCGTTGATTGAAAACAACATTCATAACATCTTCTCTTAATTTTCCCACGCACCCAGATTTACGACCCAAATCGTAAATCTGATGTCACCAACTGGCCGGTAGCCACTGAGAACTCGGCGGGTGGCGAGCATGTAAAGCTCACGCAGCAATTAGCTAATGTCCCCTCTCGCGAGAGCTGACAAGCCACTGATCGTCGAAATTCCACCGAAATCCACCCAACAGTGGATCGCGTGCCTCCAGGTGCTTAATTATGCGCATTCGCACGAGGTGTGTTCTTCAATTTTAAAAACGAACATGCTTTCGAGAGTGCGCAAACAAAAAGGTGGAGGTGGATCTGTTTTTTTCTCTTCCGCTTTTAGAGTTGCTTATTTTCATTTTATCGTGTAAGAAAAGGTGCGTGATTTAGGTTAGGTGGGAAGATTGATAACTTTGTTGCAGATAGTAGGTCAATTTCAACATCAAAGGCCCTTTAATGAGCCATAAATTTTTTAACCCTCTACTGACTGACTTTCTTCTAAAAACTTCAAATAACAAATCTGGAGTTTTTTTAATAGGTTCAATAAACCAAATTTTCAGTTTTTGCTTTTTGGGTGTTTTTTAATACCCCTGACTCAAGGCGGTTTCAAAAACACCCAAAACAAAAACTGGAAATTTAGTTTATTGGACCTTTTTTTTAAAAAAAACTACAGAAATGTTTGTAAGAATCTTGTTGTTCAAACTGTATGATTTTTTTTTAAATTAAGACATAACTGTTGTGTTTAATTTAGCTCAAACATTCTGTCTGATTTGCGGTTCAAGCGAGTTTAACAAATCTCCATGTACTTACGAAAAGATCAAACGATGAGTCGTAAAAATGTAAACAAAATTATTGGTTTATGCAAGCGCGTGCCATCGAAATAAAAAAAAATCCCTAAAGAAGATGCACTTCACGATCGAATCGTAATTATGGCTATAAATGCAGCCAGTCACAAGGAAGAGATGCCATCAATCATCATGGTGGAGGGGAAGGGGCCAATTAAAGAGCCACTTCCAAAGTCGGACTTCGGAGAGTGGCAAAAGTGCTGTCATCATTAAGCGGGTCCGACACTTTTAGGGGGATAGCACACATAGTTCGGCTCGGATCAAAGGGCGGCAGCAAATTGACAATCATTCGATGCGAAATTATGCGTTTTGAATAGATTCTCGAAGAGTGCGGCGCGCTGGCGGAATGTGTGTGACCAGCCGCAGAGACGTGCATGGAATTGTAGGCAGATTAATCAAGCTCCTACATGGACAGGAGTGACATTTTAGGGGGGCACGACGTGGCGTTGACAAATCTTTTGCGACTAAATTTTAATGTAAATTCAATGGCTTCTCTTTGCAAAAGAAAGAGTAACACCGAACAAAACAATTTCTGCACATTCTTAAAACACTAGAAGGTATCCGGATTTTCGCAACAAATGGAACACGATTACAATGGTGAAAAACCATTCAGCCCGCCGGTTAAAAATTTAAAAAAAATCACTGCTTTAATTTTTGTTGGACTGTGTAATCAACAAGTCCCGTTCTGTTATTTGAATCCTTGGCACGTGGTTGCAAATTCCAATTTTAATGATTTTATTTCGTTTCATCAGTTAATTTAATGTATTGAATTTTCATGTTTATTGCACGAAAATATAAAAGTTGTACTATAAACTAGGAATACCATGAATGTTTTCGAAAACAAAAACAAGAAATTAACGAAAAAGATTTTATGGTTAAATAAAGATTTATTTGCAAAGAAAACATTGAATTAGTGAATCGGATTGGTCTTTCTCGATCATTGAAATTAGCGGGACTCAGCTAAATAAACTAAATTTTTGTTCAAAACAGCTGAACTATCGGTTAATTTGTTCAATCTGGCAAAATAAATTAATGCTGTTGGTTTTTATTGAAACGGTAAGTTATATTTGAGACTTCATGCCTGATTTCATAATTTAGAAACAAAAAAAAACAATGAATTTACCATTTAGATTTACCGTCATTAGGGGTGACTTTAAAGTTCAATGCTTCTTTCAAAAATGATTGTTTTGTTTGAGCAATTTTCCACAAGGGGAAAAGGAGGTTTGGGTCTAATTCTGAAAAAGTGTTTATGGATTGCCCCTACAGAAAAATAAATATAGCTAATATAAGCTGAACAAGTCGTCTTATTTCATCTAGATTTTGTTTTATGTTTGATTTCGATTCTGAGCAAACTGCAGACAATTTCGATTCTCGGGGATTGGTTACCCCTTAAATGGGCTTTTTCAATAAACTTGAAACCAAGAATATTGTAAAGCAAATAAGAATTGACTTATCTTTTAATTTTATTGAGTTAACCCTTCAGTACCCAATTTATTATTCGTGTTTTTTTCGTTTTTGCAACATCATGTTATGCAACTTTTGTTGTGTGAGAAACTTTTTCCTCTTGTTTTATGTTTTTTTCCATTTCTGGTACTTTTATATGAATTTATCATGCTAAGTTTATGTCTGTTTTTTATCGTATTTTACCTATTCTTAAGGCTGCCAACTCTTGCTAAGCACAACACGAGGTTTTCACTAGCTTTAGATCTTTTATTTGTTAAATATGTTTTGCAAGGAATTCGAAAAAAACAGCTACCCCTTTCAAATCAATTTGGTAGTTTAATAAAAAATGTCTAATTAGCAGAAGCTTAGGCTCAATCAAAACAGCAATAAACTTTTTAAAATGTTGTTAAAATTCCGTAAAATCCGTATTCTGCGAAAAATTCCGTATAAAAATTCCGGTTTAATAAAAATCGGCGGAGAGGGTCGAAGATCCTAACTCAAAGCCATTGCATCGTATCAAAAAGTGGTCAAAGACAAACTTGTGGGAAATTGGACGGGCTTTTGAAAAATATACACTGAAAGAGAAATACATGCCAATACCATGACATTTTTCAATTTTTAAGTTTAAAAGTTAAATTTGAAGGAGACGTCACGATTTTTTTTCGTTCAAAATTTTTGAGGAAGTAGCCTAAAATGTTACAAAAAGACTCACGAAAAATGTAGGGTGGTATGTCTCTCCTAAAAAAATAGAAAAATCATTTTCTAAAACTGTTTTTTTTTAAGTGGTCATAACGTCAAAATTTTCAAAAGCGATAGTGGGAATCGATTTCCTAGACAATTTTACATAAATGTCTCTATATTGACCGTAATCCTATGTCCAATCCTTATGAAGACACAGCGGGTTTACAAATAAAAACTAACTTAATCCACCTATATGGTTGGAGCCTTCCTCACTCATTACCAACAATGGCTGATTTGATGGGGTTGTACACAAATTTCATCTATTTTTTAGATCCGGTTTAAGAAAGTACATAAATATCACTTAAATGGCCATATCTCGAGACAGGGTTGCCAGATCTTCAATGTTTTGGACTTGTTGGAAAGGTCTTTTGATAACCTATCCAACGATGGGTCGGATGATGGATCCGGACATAGTTTACATACATTTAAGTGAGATCCGGCTACAAAAAAGTACATAAATATCACTTAAATGGGCATATCTCGAGATAGGGTTGCCAGATCTTCAATGTTTTGGACTTGTTGGAAAGGTCTTTTGATAACCTATCCAACGATGGGTTGGATGGTGGATCCGGACATAGTTTACATACATTTAAGTGAGATCCGGCTTCCAAAAAGTGCATAAATATCACTTAAGTGGACATATCTCGAGACGAAACGAAACGAAAAAAAACGAAACTATTGGCGCTACGCCCCCCGGGGCATGGCCTTCCTCTAACGTGGGATTTCTGCTCCAGCGCCTCTGACGAGACAGGAGAAACCGGGACCGACGTTTTACTTCACCATCCGATAGAAGCTCAGTGGATAAGGCGGGAATCGAACCCGCGTCTCATAGCATCATCGGGATCGGCAGCCGAAGCCGCTACCCCTGCGCCACGAGACATATCTCGAGACAGGGTTGCCAGATCTTCAATGTTTTGGACTCGTTGGAAAGGTCTTTTGATAACCTAACCAACGATGGGTCGGATGGTGGATCCGGACATAGTTTACATACATTCAAGTGAGATCCGGCTTCCAAAAAGTGCATAAATATCACTTAAATGGCCATATCTCGAGACAGGGTTGCCAGATCTTCAATGTTTTGGACTCGTTGGAAAGGTCTTTTGATAACCTAACCAACGATGGGTCGGATGGTGGATCCGGACATAGTTTACATACATTTAAGTGAGATCCGGCTTCCAAAAAGTGCATAAATATCACTTAAGTGGACATATCTCGAGACAGGGTTGCCAGATCTTCAATGTTTTAGACTTGTTGGAAAGGTCTTTTGATAACCTAACCAACGATGGGTCGGATGGTGGATCCGAACATAGTTTACATACATTTAAATGAGACCCGGCTACAAAAAAGTACATAAACATCACTTAAGTGACCATATCTCGAGACAGGGTTGCCAGATCTTCAATGTTTTAGACTCGTTGGAAAGGTCTTTCGATAACCTAACCAACGATGGGTCGGATGATGGATCCGGACATAGTTTACATACATTTAAGTGAGATCCGGCTTCCAAAAAGTGCATAAATATCACTTAAGTGGACATATCTCGAAACAGGGTTGCCAGATCTTCAATGTTTTAGACTCGTTGGAAAGGTCTTTTGATAACCTAACCAACGATGGGTCGGATGGTGGATCCGAACATAGTTTACATACATTTAAGTGAGATCCGGCTTCCAAAAAGTGCATAAATATCACTTAAGTGGACATATCTCGAAACAGGGTTGCCAGATCTTCAATGTTTTAGACTCGTTGGAAAGGTCTTTTGATAACCTATCCAACGATGGGTCGGATGGTGGATCCGGACATAGTTTACATACATTTAAGTGAGATCCAGATATATGTGAAAACACATTTTTATACATAACTTTTGAACTACTTATCGAAACTTCAATCTTTATAAAACTCGATCTATGGGACCCTTAACCAAGTCGAATGCAACAGGTTCGGGTCAAATCGGTTCAGCCAGTGCCGAGAAACATGAGCTAGTTTGTTGGTCACATACATACATACACACACACATACACACACACATACACACGGCACGGCGTTCAAGGACTGGTTTAGTGGGTCGGGAAAACTCTTTTTTTTTGTTTTCCCAACCCCACACTACCTGAGAAATGAATTCTCAGGTGTCTGGTAGCAGATTCCGACCTTGTAAAAAAAAAAAAAAAAACACACATACACACAGACATTTGTTCAGTTTTCGATTCTGAGTCGATATGTATACATGAAGGTGGGTCTACGACGTTTTTATACAAAGTTCATTTTTAGAGCAGGATTATAGCCTTACCTCAGTGAGGAAGGCAAAATGATGAAAAAAATAATTTTATGATGGTTTTTAGCAATTTCTAAATGACAGGCTTGATTTTTAAGCCCGAAAATATTTTTACCGGAAAGCTCGTCCAATTTTCTATAAGTTTGCCGTGAGTCTTTTTGTAACATTTTAGGCTATTTCCTCAATAAATTTGAACGTAAAAAAATCGTGGCATCTCCTTCAAATTTAACGTTTAAACTTAAAATTTAAAAAATCTCTTGTAAGTGGCGTGTATTTTTCTTTCAGTTTATTTTTTCAGAAAGCCCGTCCAATTTCTCACAGTTTTTATTGGACCACTTTTTGATACGATTCAATCGCTTTGAGTTACAGTTATTTAAAAATAACAATTTACTACAATATTTAAACTACTTACGCTCTTTACCAATGTTATTTTCGAGTACAATTGACTCAATATGCACAAAAATGGCTTATATAGGCCTAGGATAAGGCTACCAACTGTACGGATTTTAAACAGGCCGGATTTTTTGTACGGAATTTTTCGCATAATACGGATTTGTACGGAATTTCAACAACTTTTTAAAAATTCATTGTTTTTTTGATTGGGTCAAAGCTTTTGCTAATTAGACATTTTTATTTATCTGTCAGTTCGATTTTCCGGGTTTTCCTCAGTTCAAACTTGATTGTCAATATTTGTTCTTTTTAAATTCTTCACAAAACATATTTATCAAATAAAAGATCAAAAGGCTTTCTAAAGCTTGTGGAAACCTTGTGTTGTGCTTGTATTTATAGGACCTTTCCAATAAAAGCTCTAGAAATGTTTTCGTGAAAACACTGGCAACGATATTATTCGTAAAAGCAAACTTGATATTTCGTAAACTTTTAAACGTTTAACAAAAACATGTCAATATCTAAAATTCCAAATTTATCTAAATAATTCCTTGACATTTTTTGTTATACCATGGTATTATGTCGGTAAAGTATACGGATTTTTGCTCAGCACGAGTTGGTAGCCTTATAGGGCCTAGGATAACATGTCTAAAAAGTTTCATTGAAATCGGAGAGGGGGTCGGGTACAAAAGTACCAAAAAAAAATCCTGGTTTGAGCTGGAATTGTTCGAAGGTAAAAGATTTATTTTTATATTCTCATAGTCTTGAATTTAAGAATTCAGATTTATAAATTAGATGCTATCCTAATGAGGGCAACTATAAAAAATATATATTGAGCGAAATAAACCGGAACAACTCTTCTCTTCAAAGTTACAGAAGTATCATTCTGCTGAGACGGATAACAAAAACACAATACGGTTATCCGATAAATTGAAATTCAGCTATTTCGAAGGTTATTTTATAATTTTTCCCTTCAGTAGATTTACTCGATTCTATAAGCACCCGCAAAATCTGTTCCGAACTTTGAATTAATCAGCTGTTGAAAGGTAGTCCACATCTCAGCACAGGATAGAAACTTCACACAAGTGATGCTTAAACAACGAATTAAATGAATTAATGCGTTGCAGAATTTTAAGAAATAAATTAAAAGATTTAATTTGACACAATTGTTCGTATTTTAATTGTAAACTATTTTCAAAATGTACTGTTTTTGAAAAATAGGCTGAACTTAAATGAATAAAAGTCAAATTATAAATTATAATTTACACAAACGGATAAGTTGTTGTATACAAAGCATTTGAAATATAAGGCGTTTTCCACAATATCAGACCAATATTTTGTGTTGTTCAGCTGGTCGTGGTCTCGTTAATAGAGTTTCCAAGTTATTTGTTTTACATACATTGCTATTAATTTGCTTCTATTCAATGCAATTGATTCTTCAAGATACCTTTAGATGAACGTATCTAACATATTCAAGAGAAGGAAAGACCTTTTCTGGTAAAAATTTTAAATTGTGTTTAAGACACCTTTTTATGGTTTCTCCAGAACAGTTTAAAATATGTATTAAAATAGTTTGCACCTTCTATCAAAATGATTAGATACGTTCATAAAGATATAGTTTTCTTTGCTTTTTTAGTTGCTCATTTCATTGATCATCATTAATTTATTTATCTTCAATAATGCATTTAGTACACAATGAACACCACCTATTTCCACAAGATACACTTTATTTCACTTGTTTACTCCAAACCGTAATTCGCCTTCCATTCACACTCCGCACTGACCCATCCAATTCACAGAATGCCAGATGCCCCCGAACCCGGCATAAATTCCACTCAATTAAATTTGTCACTCCCGCTCACTGGCCACCCCACCTTGATTCACATTATATTATAATGCCGTGTTGTTGTTATCAACACACAATCATCACATTGCTACCGTTGATGTCACACACGCACTTTCCATAAAGCACCCACCACCCACCCAGTTCCCAAACTGAGCGTCGCGACGCCAATTTCCGGTCCGGAACTCGCACACACTCACGAGCGCGCCACCCGATGAGGAGAGATGCACCTCTAACGCGGATGATAATCAACTGAAATTTGCGACTCTGCTGCCAGTCTGCCGGACCAACGAGCGAACGAACGGCCAACGAAAAGTGCGCAAAGTGAGAGACGAAACAAACAATAACAACAGCAAACATCATCATCGCCCAGCCTGTCAGTCACTGCCAGTATGGCAGTGCGACAGCATTATATCCCATGGGGTGGTGTGGCGCACTCACAGCATCCCAGCAGCATTATCCTCTTCGTCTTCAGAGCTCCAGTCGGTTGGATGCTGTTTTGGGGCCACATGGTGACTACTTTTGGTGGAGAAAACTTTATTTCTTTACTTATCCAGGTAATATTTCACATGACTTAATTTGAAAATAAAACAAGTGAGTTATGAAAAATTACTAAATTTAAAATGTTTTATACATACATGCATCTTGAAGACGATATGAATGAATGTTTACCTGTGAAAAAAAGAAAAAAAAATATATTAAGTTAAGCTAAATCATAATGAATAGATTATTTTAGGAAGACAACCCTTTTGTGATGATCGATTTTTTGAAAAACCACGCATTAAAAATTAACGTAAATCGACTCGACGAGATGTAACCTTTTATGATGTGAAATTTCTTCTTTAATTATGTAATACTAACTCAAACTATTTAAACATCAAATTGTGTTCAAAATTGTGGAATTATACAGGACGAGATATATGTTTGTAGACTGTGAAAGTAAAGTATTTTTTTCTGGCAGAAAAATAACCCATTCTCAGATATTACATCATATTTGTTTGACTGTGTATTTTGCGCATGCACAAATCTTGACAAGATATGTAAGATGAACAATAATGATGGTGGTGAGTAAAGCTTTCATGTGTTCCTTCATTTTTCAATTTGGACAATTCCAGCATGTTTTTTTACCTTTAGAAAAAAACATTAAAATTGACATGAAATATTTGTATGAAATTACCTGCATTTGTGTGTTTTTAAAAGTTAGACTTAAACATGTAGTATTTCTTCTGTTAAATGACTGTCCAAAAAGAATGTTTATTTATAGAATTCTCATAATATTGAAACAAAGAGCTTCGAAAAATGCTTCATACACCAATACGATACGGAACTATATGTAAAATGTTAGCAAAATATCAATGTTTTTTTTGAAAATATATTTTCCTGTTATTTCACGTTTCTTTTGGACCTGTGGTCCTAAAATTTGAAAAAAATGTAAATAGTCCGAATATTACATTTTATGCTAAATTATTATTCACTGTATTATTTAGTTGTTTGCATTCGTTTGATCGAGTTTTTTCAAGAAAGAATTTATTCTTTAGCAATAATATTTCGAATTTAGTCGAAATCATTTCGACTAGAACTCTGGAGCAGCACAAGAAAAGGGCGGATAAGCATTTTGATAGCTGGAACTATTTCGCAAATTCCGAGCCAACAGCTAACTTTTTCACAAAACTCGATGTGTAAAACAATAGCTGGCCTTCGCAGCTACCTACTAACGCTGCGGGTGTTGTTAAATAGTTTACTGTTGTCTCGGAATTTGCAAAATAGTTCTAGCTGTCAAAATGCTTATACGCCCTTTTCAAATGTTGCTCCAGAACTTATAATCACAACTCTGGCCACAGTAAAAAAATGTGTAAATTCTGAAGGTGTAATTATAATGGTTGGATATTGCTTCTTTTATGATGTAATTTTACCTCAATTTATACTGGAAAAGTGTCATTACACCAGAAACTGGTAATATTACATATTTTCAGAGCCAAAATTATATTTTTTTCTTCAATAAAAGATGTACCACTTCCCAGATGTAATATTACCATATTTTTTTTACTGTGTTGTTAAATTTTTATTTTTAATAAAATATGGTATATTTGTTGGTAAGGCCGTTGCAAATATTTTTCAAAGTTTATGTCGCCCTCCCCTTCAAAATTTGTCCGAAAAATCAGGGGACAAAAATTTTTTTTTCAAAAAAATATCAAAATTTCAGTGGAAAGTCTAGTCAACTGAGAACAGTCTTAAATGCCTTTTTCTGCATTGATAATTATATTTAACATGTTTGGACCTGTTTAAAAATATTTTGAACTTTTATGAAATTACAATGTACAATTTCGTCAGTATTTTGAAATTTTGGAAATCAATGATTGCAAAACAACTGGACAGGTGTATGATGCATTTTATAACACATTTTTCATTCAAATGTTAACACCGTGGCCTGTAATTTCAATATTTAGCTTTTTTTTATTAGTTTGCCCCCCATAAACTTCAAAAAAAATTTGCAATGGCCTTACTTAAACATAACAAACCAATTTGATAACCTAAATTGGATAACCTAAAAATTTGAAAAAAAAACTATATTCACAAGAACGAATCATGGCAACGTCCAGCAAACAAAAACAAACTAATGTCAAACACCCTTCAAAGCTTCGTTTCGCTAAGAAAAATGTCTATGTAAGCCATGAGATAGTGACAATATTGACAACCGGAAGAGATTTTTAAAGCAAACAGAATCCAAGGGACCGTCGAGGAAGAGATCCTTCAATCAAGAGAAAATATCGAGGAATGAAGAGAATTGATGCAGATTGAAGGGACTGAAGAATTCATCGATGGATGGAGCAATATTGATATCGAGAAGATCGACAGCCAGAGAGTCGACTGTCGTTGGTCATTCCACGCTGTTTTAATTGACTATTTTTTTAAATAAGCGTACCACAAAATTGTTTTATTGTTTAATAGAAAGCTATAAATTGAAAAAAATCACTTCGAACAAAAGGTGCAGTGGTAATGTAACAGGCATAACCAAAATGACGATGAACGAATAAAGAAACATTTAGCTGAATTCTTGATTTTTTAACTTTATGTGAGGAAGGCTAGGTGGTATTTAGAGAAGGCATCACCTTGCGGCGCTTGCTTTTTTATAGGGAAGCGGGAAGGCCAGTTCCTGAAACGCCACCTGGTGGCGCTTTCGAGAGGAGCTGAGCTCCTCTCGTTTCGGTGGTAGACCACCGACTGAAGCCAGCCTTCCCCCTCTGCTTGGGGAAGGCGTTTCATTTTTCGGTTTCATTTTGCTTCGCGAAATTTTGGATTGCTACCCTGTATAGAGCCCTAAGACGAAGTTCTTCGTCAAAAGAAGCAGAACATTGTTATCTTTTTCATGAGTAATTCATTTAATTAAAAATCATCGAATAACATGGCAAAACAATACGTTTGAGCATTGAGCCTGTGCTAAAAATCTTCAAATGTGGCATCCTGTGTGACGGACGTGTGTCAGCCGCGAGCTTGCGGCTTTGTTTACGTTTGGAGTTGTTGTGTTTTGCGGATCAAAAGTGCTAACGGCTAACGGACAGTCCACTTGCCCGGCATTCGGAAAATGTTTGCGACGAGCTAATTTTTTTTTTCTCAATTATTTCTTCTCGTTACTCTCCACAGCGACAGCAACGAGCAGCAACATGCCTCCGGCAGCTTCCAGAGCAGGACGCGGCCGGCCGGGCACGACCACGCCGCGCGGAATTTCGCTTGTACCGGACCCGCCCCTTGCGGACCCTTAGGACGGATTTTTAAAAACGGAGTCTTAATTATTTATTGATTTTATGTTTCATTATTCAAACAAGTTACAATATCAGTGCTGTATACGAATAATAGTAATATTAATTTTTTTTTCAGCATCTGCCTTGCAATGTGGCTATTGCGGCAAAGTGTTAGCCACGATGTCCAGCTTCACAAAACACGTGAGAACGCAACACCAACAGCCGCCGTCTCTGGAAATCTGCACCATCTGCTCTGCAACATTTGCAGATAAAAAGAAGTTGCGGGACCATGTCAAGGTGGACCGTCCAACAGTGAACAAATGCCGATACTGCGGCTATGTGTACCGATACTCTGGCAATCTGGCCAGGTACGAAGCTAGCTTGGGAGAGGAGCTGAGCTCCTCTCGCTTCGGTGGTAGACCACCGACCAGGGATGCCATATCTACGGATTTCTCCGTAGATCTACGGATTTCGGCCATTTCTACGGATCTACGGATTGATCTCCAAAATCTACGGATTTTCATACCGGCTGATAATTGTATGAAGGACGTGAAATTATATTTTTGCGTGATAAAAATATTTTATGAAAACGTTTTGAACAATCTGTTTTACAAGAAGTTTTGAGGATCGTTAAATTGAAAAGTCGTCTAGGGGAAATGAGGCGATGGCTTAAATCCAGTGCAGCTTATAGATAAGTCACGTCAAGTCGATGATTGAAAAATAATTATGTTGGTGTAAATAAAAAAATAGTAAATAATTTAAAACAAAATCGTAACATAAGTTAAACTTGAGTTAAAAGGCAAATTTGGATTGAAATTAGAACATGTGGTGTGTATTGTGCCCAAGAAACAAAAAAAATATCCCAAAACATCCTGTTTCTTTTCGGAATCAACTCCTAGCGCTTTGCGATGTTCTACAAAGTTATTCTCCGGATCAAAACCTTTAACAACAATTGAGAGTAGGAATATTGTATAGGGTTTTGAGTAACTTTCTAAGAAGAGGTTACAAGTGCAAATTGTTTTTCCTGTGTTCATGAGGTCATTTTTAGTAACTTTTGCTCTACGAAAAATGTTACTTTTCTTCAGGATGCACCTTGGGTCCAAGGAACCCTTGGCGAAGCATCAATTTGGCGCCCTCCTTAATATTCCCCACTGTAATGAATTGATTTTAAATTCAAATGTTTGCCAATTGCTTTAAAGAATTCTGATTTAAAAATTGCAATTGGATTATTAAACAGGTTGATAAAAATCCCTAACCCAGTTTGCTTGTTGCAGTATTTTTAAATCGATGATTTAATTTCTAGTTTCTATTTTCTACTTTAAATTGACATGAAATTTAAAATAGAATTTAACAAAATCTAACATTGAATCTGATTTTTTTGATTAATTTTAGTATTAAATTTTTTTCAGTTTTTTTATTTTTTATTCGTGAAATCAAAGATTTTAAACAAAACTAAGGAAAAATATTTTTCAAACCATCTATAAAACATATTTTTGATTATAAATATTATTATTTCAATATTTCTAAATTACTAATACCAAATTTGCCCAGAGCATTAATATGGTAAATGAGCAATTCTTTGAGATTTCGGTCAATCGAATTTGTTGTGTTTTTTAATCCGGCTGAAACTTTTTAGGTGCCTTTGGTATGCCCAAAGAAACCATTTTGCATAATTAGTTTGTCCATATAATTTTCCATACCAAGTTTGGCAGCTGTCCATACAAAAATGATTTATGAAAATTCGAAAATCTGTATCTTTGGAAGGAATTTTTTGAACGATTTGGTGTCTTCGGCAAAGTTGTAGGTATGGACAACACTGAAGAAATATGGTAGTCGGTAAAAAAATTTAGTGATTTTCTATATCACTTTTTTCATTAAAACATGACTTGCAAAAACACTATTTTTATTTTTTTTTTAATTTTCTGATATGTTTTAAGGGACATCAAATGCTAACTCTTCAGAAATTTCTAGAAAAGGCAAAAATCTTTGAGTGAGTTATACATTTTTGAATCAATTCTTTTTTCAAAAATCGAAATATTGGTCACAAAAATTTGTCAACTTAATTTTTCGATATAAAATCAAATTTGCAATCAAAAAAAACTTAAGTGACATTTTGATAGAGTGCACCGTTTTCAAATTATAGCAATTTTCAGGTTACTTTTTTTTTAAATAGTAGCAGTTATTCATTTTTTTTAAATTAGTGCCCATGTTTGCCCACTCTTGAAAAAAATATTTTTGAAAAGCTGAAAAAATTCTCTATATTTTGCATATCCCCTAAAACATATCAGAAAAAAAATAAAAATAGTGTTTTTTTGCAAATCAAGTTTTAGTGACAAAAAGTGAAATAACAAGTCACTTATTTTTTTACCGTTTGTCATATTTTTTCAGTGTAGGCCTTATACATACAACTAGAGAGCCTGGAGCTTATTAGAGAACGGACATCTCAGCAGTACCAATCGAAGCACGAGAACTATCAAACGGAGGTACCAATCGAGCAAAATCTTTGTCTTATGCTCGATTGGTACCTCCGTTTGACAGTTCTCGTGCTTCGATTGGTACTTTTGGTTTGAGATGTCCGTTCTCTAATAAGCTCCAGGCTCTCTACATACAACTTTGCCGAAGACACCAAATCGTTCCTTCCAAAGATACAGATTTTCGAATTTTCATAAATCAGTTTTGTATGGACCAAATACAAATATGGAACATTATATGGACAAACTAGTGATGCAAGATGGCTTCTTAAAGCATACCAAAGGCACCTAAAAAGTTTCAGCTGCATTGAAAATATAAAAATTCAAATTAAAGAAAAAATACCGATTACGTAGAGAATTGCTCAAATGTGTTAATTTTGGCAAAATAACGCTGTAATATCCCAAAACCTGAAATCCATGTAAAAATTAAAAAAAAAAATATAGACAATTTGTAACTTCTCTCCATACCAGCACGTCCCTGATTTTTTTTGTACAAAAAGGATAAAAGCAAAATTCATATAAATGTTTCAAAAAATGTTTTGGAAAAATGTTTCGTTTCGTTTCGTTTCGTTTTACGGAGCAAGGTGGGGGACGCGGCCTCAAGTCAGTCCAAGTCCGGTTTCTTGTGGAAAAAAGGGTAGTGGCCGAACTAGTATTGCATACCAAATGAACACCACCGGAAGATATAGGGGATCGGGAGGGAGGTGAAAGAAAATTAGTGTTGATGTGAGTAGTAAGAACTTGGATGATTTGAGCAGTTACGGTAATCTAAGTTTAACACTGAATAAAGAAAATCTGAAATTGTGATTCAAAGTAAGAAGGCCCGGAATAAATTAAATTATTAGTTAATTAAATAAGAAAATGTGACTAATCGGAGATCTATACAAAAGAAACCTATGATGTATTCCAAATTTAAAGGAAATAAAAAATACTAGAGAAAAAAAGATGAAAACTAACTGCCGACCTGTCACGTCCGTCAATAGTCTTGTCGTACATTACAACTAGAAACAGATCTGCCAATGAAATGTTACACTTCGTTCAAATCAACTAATCATTTAAGTCCAATTATTCATCTACGGAAAACTATCTAACTTTAATCAACAACCTAAACTAAACTGTCTGAAAGTAAATTTAATCTCAAATCCCCGAATGTTTTATTATAACGCCAAATAAGGTAAAGGATCTTGTTTTTAAACCAGTCTTGCCGCTTCCAAAACCAATAAACATAAATGAACAGTTCATAAGTTGAACACTAGTAATTAAGACGACTATTTCATGCCATTCATTTCATTAGGGCATAGAGCTTTGCAAACAAGAGTGCATCTCTATTATACCTTATGTAAACTGTCATTTGAGTGAAGGAGACACACTCCTGTTCAGAAAACCCATGCGCCCTTTTGAAATGTTAGGCTCCATTTGATCGTCAAGGCTCCAGTAGACCCTCGATTCGCAACAATGGTCGATACAACCATAATCCGAAACCGTTAGTTCAACAGATTAACGAATTTTGTCCGATATCATCGCACTATTGATTGACCGAGACTCTATGGAAATTTTGACATATCAAAATGCTACGTAATAATATTTTTTTAAATAAATTTCAAAATCTATTCTATCCTACAATGCCTAGAAGAGGCCTCTGTTTCTGTTGTGAGTAAGCGCTGGTTTCAGAGTTCATTTTTCAATTTAAAAGGGGTGGGAGACGACTAATTTGCTTCATGAACTCCTACTCGGCCTTGGGACCAACTCTTAAGACACTGATGGCTCCTAGCTAGGAATTAAACCTAGACACAGCGTCGAGGCCCGCTTCGCATGGCAAAAATGTTGGCTGGGGGGAAGTGATATTATCACGAAATTTTATTTTAAAGCCAACATTGCTAACGGCGTCGAGGTCCTTACTCATGCCCAAGGATAAATGTTTCAAAAAATGTTTTGGAAAAATGTTAAAATTTTATCATGTAATTGTTTTTTTTAATTTATGACATTAATATAATATTTCATGAACGGTCTACACAAACAATTTTCGAAAACCGCCGTAGGCCAGATAGAATGCCTTCGCTGCCGGATGTTAGGTAGCCCTGGCTTAGGATTTGCGGAAAATTTCAAATTCAATTTTTTTCAAATAAGTGGCTGTATCGCAAGAACAAAAAGACAAAATCTGTACTTAAATAAAAACTAAAAAAATTAAATGAACACTTATGAAGCAAAAAAATTCTTTGTAAAAGCTTTATCAAAATTTCTAAAAACTGCTTTTCGATTGCAAGTTCGATTCTACTTTCAAAAATGCAGTTTAAAATGTTTCGCGTAAAAATTTTATAAGTCACGGCCAAACATACGTTTTTTTAATTAAATACAAATTTTGGGAATTTAAAAAGTTAATTATAAAAATGTGTTTTTTTTTTTGTTAGAGTTAAAAATCATATCTAGCATGTCTGCGATCGATTAAAAAATATTTTGATTTTTAGTAAATTTCCGTTGTACATTACTACAAAAAGGTTTTTTTCTGCGAAAAAAAATAATCGTCAGTTCTTAGATATTTTTAAAACTAATGATTGCAAATAAGTGGGAAGGTACAAAATGCATTTAAAAACACTATTTCAAAAAAATATTTGCGACGGCCTTAAAAATATGAAAATCTTAGCCGATAGTTCATTCACAAGATAAAATTTTTCGACTATTTACAAACCACTTGAAAACGTTGCAAATGTCATTTAAGTAATATAACATATAATATGAAGGTTTATCAAATTATATAACAATGATGAGAATAAGACTGTGGACATATTTTTTTATGTAATACACATAAATTCAATATTAATGTTGCCTTTTCTTCTAAATAGGGTACCTAACAAATTATGGTAAACCATTTTTTATAATAAAAAATCAGAGTTGTCTTGAAAATAGAGTGCAATCAACTCAACATTAAAATGCATTTCCCTGTCTTTATAAGACACATTCTCCGAGCTAGTATACCAGTAGGAAAATTTTAAAACTTGATTTAATGGCGAAATATATGTTGTGATTCCACCTTTGGAATCCTGAAATATATCCGGTTGTTAGGAACCATTTTTCCAAAGCATATCATATCCAGAAAATAGAATAAATTTCTCGTCGAAAAACACGAACGTAAAACAGCAACCTAAACGTTAAACCGTTAGCCCAATGTCTTATGGCAAATTTATTTACTTTCAGAATCTGTAAAAATATTGAGGATGTTTTCTTTGAAACTTCCGAGTTACAGCAAAAAACTGAAAAAAGAAACGTCATTCTGTCACCGCACAATGTATTATAACCATCATAACGGACATATGCACATAAAATCATGTAAAAACATATTTTCAAAAATCATTGATATTTTGTAGTTTATGTACAGTAGCACAACTGTGGAAATATAGTTTCGTAAAATTAGGCATGAAATTTGAAATTAATTTTTGTTGATCTTGATAAAACCTTAATTCAATTTTAGTAAAAAAAAATATTTAAAAAGAAAACTTTTGGTTTTGGAAATTCTATAACCCCTAGCTAGAATAAAAATATTTTGGGTTCCCAAGACACCAACCACCTGAATTTTTTTTTAACAAGTCTACGGATTCGACTTCCACCAGACCTGGCATCCCTGCCACCGACTGAAGCCAGCCTTCAAATTTCCCGTGGTTTTGTAGGGAAGCGGGAAGGCTAGTTCCTGAAGACGCCACCTGGTGGCGCTTGCGAGAGGAGTTGAGCTCCTCTCGCTTCGGTGGTAGACCACCGACTGAAGGCAGCCTTCAAATTTCCCGTGGTTTTGTAGGGAAGCGGGAAGGCTAGTTCCTGAAGACGCCACCTGGTGGCGCTTGCGAGAGGAGTTGAGCTCCTCTCGCTTCGGTGGTAGACCACCGACTGAAGCCAGCCTTCAAATTTCCCGTGGTTTTGTAGGGAAGCGAGAAGGCTGGTGCTCGCGAGAAGAGCTGTGCTTCTCTCGCTTCGGTGGTAGACCACCGACTAAACTAATGCTGTGGAGGGAGTGGCGTTTATATTCACGCAGAAAAATCGATTGGGCTTGAATCAAAAAAAGTTTTTGTTGTTTCAACTAACCGATTTTTTGTTGAAGGAACCCTCAAAACCAATTGAAGCAACTCAAAATTTTGCGTTGAATCAACTCACTGTAATTTGTCAAACCCTTTTGAAAAAATTAACAAAATTACTGCGTAGATTCTACTTGAATCTACTTTGAATCAACGTTACAGTGTTTTTTGATTCAAATAAAAATAAATTGTTGTTGGCACGTGGCTGGCATCTGTCAAAAGTTATTTTTCTTCAGTCGGCTTGTGATAAAGTTTTGCGTCCCCCTTCGGAAACTCTAATTTAACTGCTAATTTAACCAATTACAACAAGGTGTAACTTGCGTCAGCATTATGAAGCAACCCGGAATGTCCACCGCGGCGCAAAATCATTCGGGATTTGACAATTTCACACAACTTTCCAGCAGGATGGCATCCATCGGAACAAATTTAGTAAGTGCATTGAAACTCAACTGAAAATGACTCCACTACTAATCTCTTTCACCATCTTTGCAGATTGCATTGATGCCACCAACGGAAGGATGTAAGAGCAGTGTATCCTGGTGGCACCAGTTTATCGGAAGTCCAGGTGCTGTCCAAGAGCAGCAGAACTATACACGGACTGGACGTGCGGGTGACCTTGGAGTAGCAGATTAAAATTACCAATTGCCAACCAATTTTCAAAAAATAAAATTTATTTGAAAACTAAAAAAGATGATAATTATCTCAGTTCAATGTTTTGTTGATTTAATGAAATGTCTAGTCTTGAATTCAAAAAAATATCGGGTTATTTCAACAACAAAAATCACGTTGATTCAACAAAAAAATGACTCGATCAGTGCGTCTGTCAAATTTTAATCAACTAAAATGAGAGTACATTTAACGAAAAATCCGGTTTGAAACAACAAATTTTCCCGATTTGAAGCAACAAAATTCGGGGGTTGATTCAATGCAAACATTTTGTTGATTATATTCAACAAAATATTTTGTTGAATCAACCCTCGTACAGGCTGATTCTACAAAATATTTTTCTGCGTGTTTATATAAAAACCGTCGGCCGCGCTGCTTCTGTGATTTTCCCCTCTGCTTGGGGAAGGCGTTTCATTTTTCGGTTTCATTTTGCTTCGCGAAATCTTGGATTGCTACCCTGTATAGAGCCCTAAGACGAAGTTCTTCGTCAAAAAATGACTAAGTTTAAGTTTTATGTGAGAAATTTTTTGTTCGAACAATATTTTAAATTATCAAAACAGAAGGTTTATGAATAAAATTAGCTTTGAATAAAATCCACTATTTAAACATTAATCATTCATCAAAGCAATGTACATAAAATGATTACAAATTTGCTTTCAAGCCGCCACCATCGCGAGAGAAAATCTCTCACCTTCTCTCTTGCCCCAAAGAGGCCGCAAACATTGCCGGGATTTTTTTTGGAGCCCCAACGACCAGCATTCTCGCGCGGCAGTTTCATTCATCATTTCGTGCATCCACCTCGTTCATCACTTGGAGGGAGCAGGAGAAGCTGGGATGAATGAGTACAATCTTTGTGATCTCACCTGTCGCAGCTGTGCCAAGAGAGGGCGCACGCTCGCCAAGAATGAGAGAGCACGGTTTGTTTACATTTTGGATGGTTCTCCTCTTTCTCTTCATGTTTTTCCTCCGAACATTAGGCAAGGTTGTTTGCATATACGTTCATTCATCTTTGGCACAGGTGACGATACTGTAGTTTAATGCTTTTTCTTTATTAGATGATATATGCATTTTTTTTTGAAAAAATTAAATAAAAATATATTAACATATTTCAAAATGAACAAATTTGGCAGTTGAAACCGTATGGTACAAGCAGCCTGGGAGCATGTTGACAGCTCCCATACAAACTGAGCGTACCTCATTTTTTGGGCCCAGTGGGCCTAAGATGGCGGCCTTCGATATTATCTAGCCAAACTTTTGAAAATGGCGAATAGTTTAAATAAATAAAGTGTTTGCCTTGTTCAAGTTTAAAACGACAAAATGTGCAGTCTAGAATCATTTTCTTAAAAAACTTGTTTAGAGATACGCCACGTTCAAATATTAGTCTAGAGCAGTTGAAGTGAGCGGGCCGCGAAAGCCGTTACGAAAAAAAAGTTTCCCATGCAAATTTTGAGTTGCGTATTTATTGGGCGGACTCCGACGAGGCCCACTCGCCATCTGTCGGTGGATACGCGCAACTCACGAAAACTGTCATGTTAGGGGACGGCTGGGTACAAGAGACTAGAAAGAGGAGGTCTACAACATCATCACGCAGTGAATGAAGAATGTTTTATTCATTCTTTTATCATGGATCACGCGGCTATCAAGGAACACACCAGCAGCTCGCATTAAACGCGTAAATGGTAGGCAAGATGCTGCGTAACGATGAAAAATGGTTTAAATAAAATTTGATGTGCCTCGTCATACGTTTGTATCACTTTAAACGCAGAATCCTTTGCCCAGATGTTGGTACCGTGTCTTAGGGCGTCAACGCCGTCGACATAAATTTTGTATTTATACTTTCTTTATTGTAGAACTTGTTTATCATTTGTGAATCCAATGAATGTAACACAAAAAAAAAAACTTTAAAATTGGGAACTTTACTGACGTTTTGAGGAGCGTTACTCTAAAACCATAACTTTATTTTCATAAAAGTCTTGAAACGTGAACTTTATGACTACTCTGAAATTGTAATAATCCCATCATAAGTATGGTGAAAAAAACAGACTGGATTTTTTCGGCCAAAGAACTCCTTATCAGATCAGAGCACTTTTGTTTCGAGCTATGCGTTTTGCATATGCATCAAGTTTATATGTAGCAAAGACACACACCCAGCTTAGCAATTGAACATTCCAGAGACTCAAACCAGCCGCTACTTGAGTAAAATAGTGGAATCATTTTTTAAAAAATGTTTTCAGTTTAGCCAAGACAAGAACCTTTGAACTTTTTAAAGTGCAGATATGTTTAAAGGTGTGAATTTTTGCTTTAATAAAAACAGGAACCTACAATTGATCAAAACCATTAAATGACGGCCTTTTGTTGGAACAATGGAATACTACAAACATTTCCCAATCACAGACGTATAATTCAAGAACTACAAAAAAGTATTCAAACTTTGTATTCGTTTATCCTTCTGTCGATACTTGTATGTTAGGTGTGTTTTACAGATGGATCACACTGTTGGATATCTGTAGAAACCTCAATTTCTTTCAATATCTCCTTAACAAAAATATATATTTGTCTTTCATTTTGCCGAATTCGTCGATGCTTTTCATATCTTTCAAAAGCATCAGAAGAATGATTCGATGGAATGCAAAAACTCCTAGTTTCAATACCGCTAGTATCCATCTAAAAAAAATCATTCATTTTATCGAACTCATCAGTTTAAACTGATCCATATAGGATAGTAGAAAGTTATCCTGGTTTAGGTTAATTGAAAAAAAACAACCTCTGTTGCAAAAGTTGGCTTCAATGAACACATTTTAGGTTCGAATATCAATCAAAGTCACTTAGTCAAGACACAAAGCCAGACGCAATGGGACTTTAGAAATGGTTTGGTTTTCTCGATTTCTGTTGAACTTGTAGATTCAATTTTGCATGTCATTCCTTAAATTTGCTGAAAACAAGCCATTGCGTCACATCAAATAAGCCGACATTTGCATTCGGTTATGACACTAAGGTCCGTGAAAGATTTATCAACATGGAGTTTGGCTAACCCACAATATTCGTTTTAATATAACTGCTGTGACAGCTTAGTTAAAGTATTTAAAAGCAAACTACATAGTTCAAAAATAAACCAAAATTTAACTTTTTGTTTTATCATAAGCATATATGTTTATTTTTTATATTTCTACTAAAAAGTATCGAGTTAGTGACAATTGTCAAATCTATTAAATAGTTTCACACGTTTGGCAACTATTGAAGCTGCCAAACTTACCAGCTTTTGTCATGAAACGGTTTTTCTGAGTTGGGCAAGTTAAATTTTGAAGAATTACAATCACTTAATTGTATTTTAAAGTATTTTTTGAAACCATCGAATTATACCGCAAAAAACAGCCGTCGCAACTAACGTCATGATTCGAATTCCCGGACGCTTCAAAGCCCGGACTCTTCATTTTGTTTTATCAATTATTTGGATATAAGTTCGCATTATGAATGCCAAAACTGTGTTATTTGATGAACTCGAACATCAACTTTCATTTAAAGTTTGTTTGAACGCTGTAGTTAATGCCAAAACAATTAAATACCGTCAGTGGGGGTGACTATGGGTCAAAAAACGATACACCTCTCGTATTTTCTTAATAACAAAAACAATTTAAATAACATGGAAAATCTTTCAACGTAGATTTGTTCTTAGATAGTTTACTAACATTTTCCCAAAATATGGTGGATTTTGATGAACACTACCTTAAATGCCAATTGTTTGAAAATTGACAATCTCACCCCTTAGAGGTGTCAATGGGTCAAATGAAACTAAAATGATTCTCAAATACAACGATATGGTAACAACAAGTCATGCAACAGTGTTTCTTGTTCGAGGGAATCGTATTAACACGCTACAATGTTTGAAGTGGAGATTTTCAAACATTTGGGTAGTTTTCGAGCAATTCTTACAAAAATATTAGAGAAATGATTTTTCGAGAGGTCATTTTTGGCCAAAAACGTACCCCAACTTTAGACATCTGCCAAAATAACAGGATTTGTTCTAGGAATGAGATTTTTTCAGCGAAGTCATCTTAAGATGTCCCCTACACAACCCTTTCAAAAGAATTAATTTTCATTGAGAAGAACCTGAGAAATGGTAAAATCCGTAAAAAATCACTTTGACCCAATCTCACCCCCCAGACCCAATGTCACCCCCACTGACGGTACAATAAAATTATAAGTTTACCAAAAATGCGAAACATTTCACTTGAAATATTTCATAGGCGTTCGAAGCACCGGGAAGGCAAAGCGGAAATTTATGGTTACGATTTCTTTAAATTCTAGCAAATTTTTATATAAACTATCGATTGTTTTGATGTTAACAGCTTATTTGAGACCTAAAGAAGGCCATTCACTAACATTTCAGTCCAAATTTGTGCGATTCATAAGTAAAATCGAGTGTCCGGAATTCGAAGCAAAAGTGTCCGGATTTCGAATCAGCTTTTATCAGTGTCCGGGATTCGAAGCATAACAAGTCATTTCAATTTTAAAATTCAGATGAAAAAATGTTGGAAAATACATATTTAGCATGAATTCTCTTAAAACAGACTGTTTATACTACATCCTGATGATATTTCTACATTTCCAACTTATAGAGTTATCTACGTGCGCATGTATTGCGTGTACGTATACGAAAAAGATTGAGGTTAAATTTTGTACCCGCCAGCAAAACAAATGGGGTGCTAGTGTGCGTGAGCTCGGGCTTAGATAACTCTATTGCATGATTTTTTGCCAGCTATATCAAAAATGATATGCTACTAAGTGTCCGGATTTCGAATCATGACGTTATTACAAAATAATTGGAAAATCTTGTGTAAAACCATGGTACCAGATTCACTAACGCCATAAATCGCTCTTAGTAACCTAAAAACCAGCGCTAAATAATTAGACAACCTTCATTATTGCTAGTTTCTAAGTACTTTTCATAGCAGAGACACACACCCATCAAATTATGAGGCATATTAAAGACTGAAATCAGACACACTTTTCAAATTGTGCTTTATAATGGATATTTTATTTGATAATGCAAGGTTTGAATCCTAGTAAAAAGTATTTTTTTTTTCACATGACCCAAGAGGAGTACCGGTTCAGAAGGGAAACGTTCACCAGTTGTGTTGGTCCGTGCCGGGAATTCAAGGTTCGGTTCTTGGCTAAATGTAAATCAAAAATTTTCTATGATTTGAACCGCTTTGGGTTCATTCAAACATCAATTAACACATTAGGGAAGGGAGAAGGTATACAACTGTTACGCTTCTTGTAATAAACCTTTAGTTTGTATTGGAAATGAGATGCGTGGGTAGACCAGATAGGACCAGAAGGGTTCTTAAAATATAAACTATGGTTACATTGACGCTGACATTTCCAAAATTGACTTGTAGGGGAGTGTGTGGTCATTTGGACACCCTAAGGAAATTGCTCTGCCACAGGATGTCACTGGAGAATATTGGAGGTCATATTCGATGAAAAATGCTATTGATTTCGATAAATAAAGATTAAAAATACGTTGCTTAAACCACCTCTATCTTTGGTGTCTTCTCCTTGCACGTAGATAGTATCCATTGGATGCATGTTAGAAAAATGCTATAAAAGCTTACTTACGTTGCAGCCATAAAAAGTTTAAGCTGGCAAGCTTTTTGCTGCCACTTATTGGAAATTCGGAAAATCATCTCAAAAAGTAATGCGGGGTTTCTACAAAAATCTTTTCTATTGCATAACTTTTGAAATACTTCACTAAACTCATAATTTTTATAGGGTCTTAGGGACCCTAACAGGGACCGAATGAGGCTATTTAGCCTGTTCTGAGATAGGGGAATTATACATATTTTAATCACACTAAGCCGTTCGACCAATTCTCATCACTTATGCCGTTTCTGCTATTAAATCAACATTTTCAGATGTTTCAATGGAGAGTTGCTTGCTCACTTTTATTTGAGCTATTTATTACTTTGGAACAGTCAAAAACACTTTATATAAGCTGTAATTCATGATCAAGTGCTGATAGGCCGATAATAGAAATAGGCTGAGAAAGGGTATAGTTCCCCTAATTGTGTGGAAAAAAATCATGTCTACATATATCCCCACAGGCATTTGCTCAGAAAATGATTCTGTATACGTGAAGGTATATCTAGGCGGGTTATTTAAGAAGTTCAAGAAGGCCAAGAGGATAAGGCGGAAATCGCCCATAGCAACTTAAAGATCGGCAGCCGAAGGATATGGACACCCATATGTGGTAATTTAGACATGTCTTGTGGGGTAATGTGAACATCTTTTGCGGGGTAATTTGGACACAGTTTGAAGGATGAGCTGAATGTTTGATATTATTAGCATATTGTTATCCATCGACCTAGTTTTGTACCGGCATTTTCATTTTAATAATGTTTGTTTTTGTTCACTACATTTTATCGAAGATTTTGTGTTTTTTTCTGTTTGAGTATTAAGACACTGAATCCTTATTACAAGGACTATTGTATCGTGTTACCCATTTTTACTGTTATTAAGCATTTCCAGATCTATAACACAGTCCCTATTGAGATAGAAAGTGCTGTTCCATCCAGATGCTGTAAACTCCTTCCACATGTGCCGTGGCGACATTTTTTTCATTTGTCAAGCTCTTCTCAGCAGCTATTAGGGTATGTTAACCAATAGTGGACACCCTAGTAGACGCGACAAGCATTTTTCGTCAATTTTCATTATTAAAATCATTATTTCGATACCTGGGGCATAACATTATGAAAAAACATGCTTTTATGATCATTAATTACTGTAGGTTGGATGGATTAATTGCTTTTATGCTTAACAATCCAAAGATGAATATTTTTTTCAAATGGCCTATTATGGACCCTCTTTTCCTATAGTGGACCCGGGTCCACTAAACGTTTAGTGGACCCGGGTCCATAATAGAAAAGCATATTTTCCTCATGAAATGAAACATGTTTAGAATAAAACAAATACTAAAACGAATACTAAAACGAAACGAACATAAGCTAGAGTAAATCAAGACACAACAAGCGAATTCGTTTACATGGGTGAATGGGGACAGCTATTATATCTAGTTTTTGATCACAATTTAAAATAAAGTTGTTGGTCTTTCATATTACAGATTAAAATATGAGAACCCTTTAAAATTTAGTATGTGCTTTAAAATATTGTCCCGATTCACCCCATGGACTTAAGTTGAAGGGCAGTATAAGCTGTCTATATTTGATCCAGTCAAGTGAGCGGGAAGCTAGTTTAACCTTCATGGGGTAAGAATCATCTTCCAATAGTCGTCGTTGTTTGGAACAGCATATTGTTTGCTCAAATAAATCAATTTTGTATGAAAAAAAAAATATAACTCATTTTAGTTTGTTACAATGTTTTTATTCTTTGCTCACCGAGCTATAATATGTATGGTTATAAAAAGTTAATAATAAAGAAAAAATCAATCAAATCAATCATCAATTAACTCAAATTGTGAGTTAGGAACAAACATATCTAATCAGTCAAGGTTTAGGAATTGATTTCCTTCAGTTCGTTCTTCAAACGCTCCAGGCGTTTCGAAGCTTTGTCGATCAATTGTAGCTTCTTTTCCTCGGCGAGCTTGGCTTTGTCCTTCCGTTTCTGTTCCTTCAGCTGCTCCTTTTCTGCTTTTTCTTCCGCGATCTTGCGATGAAGCTCAACGCGCTTGCGTGAGGTCAACACAGGGGGGCTTTTGGGCTTCTTGTACTTCCGGTTGGTTTTCTTCTTGGGCGTACTAGGCTCGCTCAAAAAACTCAAAATGCTTTGATCTTGAGCTTGGTCCATATTCTCGATGTTTTCTAATTCCGATGGGTCACACAATTCTTGCAGATGGTCCTGTAGGTACGCATCCGGTCGTGTGTGCTGTTCTTGGCGCTGTGCGTCACCATCTGCTTCGCCAGCTTCGTCGCCGGGGCCATCGCCGAAGTCAACGCCAGAGCCATTGCAAGCAGCAACGTCGTCACCGAGGCCATCACCGGAGCCATCGCCGAAGTCATCGCAGGCAGCCACGTCTGCGGTGTAACCGAGGCCATCATCGGAGCCATCGTCGAAGTCCTTGTAGGCAGCAACGTCTGCGGTGTAACCGAGGCCATCATCGGAGCCATCGTCGAAGTCCTTGTAGGCAGCTACGTCAGCGTCGTCGCCGAGACCATTGTCGCGGCCGTTGCCAGGTGCGTGGCTGAGGTCTTCACCGTCGGCCTCGCTTTTGGCCTCGCTACCGTCTCCGTAGCTTGCGTTGTCCTCTTTCGCGATTTCACCAAAACTGTAAATAAATTATTTGAAATTAGATATCGATATAAACTATCACTTTAGCTTAAACTAACTCATCCAAGAACTCTTCTTTCATGAAGTAGTCATCTGCTCTGTCCGCGATTACGTCCTCCTCGTCATCGTCTGAATCAGCTGCATCATTCATGCCCTGAAACTCGCGTTGATCTAGGCTCTGCAGTACGTTCTTGTACAGCGAACACACGATTTTCTCGGCATCTTCATCGAAGAAATCAGGTTCAACTGCACGGTACAACGCGGCTTGCGATGGGTTGATCTTATCAACGAATTCCTTCAACAGATCACGTGGCACGGGAACAGTGTCCGAAACGGGCGGCGGACAAGTTACTGAATCACCAGATTTCGGCTTGTTCTTTTTCCCAGCAATGCACTTTGAGAAATCGATAGCCGTTTCGTCGAAGGGATACAGGCCGCAAGCTCGGAATCCGTTTATTGCGAATTCGGGCTTGAACGAGCAGTCAATTGCCTTCGCAAGCAATCCGCCGAAATCTTGGAGACGGACGGTCTTTCCTAAAATATTAAAAGAACAACATAAATAACGATTGGACAAATTTAAACATTTTAATTTCTACCTGGATTGCGAGCTTGCCAAATCCGCACTTGCTTTGTCCATCCGGCCTTCAACCCGCGATAAATGGCAACGTCTGCAGGCTGGATTATGTGCGTGCAGTTGGCATAAAGACACACTAAGATGATGCCAAGCTTTATGCACTCTTCCGCCGTCTCGAAAGCAGTGTGGCTCTTATGACCGTCCACGAAAAAAATGACCGGAAGCTGGATGTTCTCTTCAACCAAGAAAGGATGAAAAACCTTTTTGATGTACCCCAAGAACGCTTCCTTGGTCATCCACCCACTTTCGGTCTTTCCAACTCCCCAGTCCGCCGGAAAACTTTTTGTCACTTCTGCTGGGATCCGTTTGTAGGGCAATATGACGCATGGAGGAACTGCTTGTCCGGTCGCAGAGTACGAATTCAGGACGGTGATGCTCTTTTGAGCCGGTGTCGATCTGGTACGCATTTTTGGTCTTCTTCGGCACCAGTACCGCCTTCGTATCCGGATCCAAAACGAGCCCAAACTCATCGCCATTGAACAGACGGGATGGATCTTTCAAGATCTCCGCATACCCCTCCTCCTTCAGATTCGCTCCTACCATCCTATGCCATCGGCGGATGTCGTCCGGATCGACCGTTGCCGCAGCGGACGACACTTTTTCCGGCTTCCGCACTGAGATTTCCGGATGCCGGCGGAGAAACCCGCGGTACCATTTGTACCCTGCAAAAAAAAAACCTTTTTATCAATAACAGAAAACGAATAAAAATATGCAGCATAATTACCAGCTTTCATCGGTTTTGGACGCGGATTAGCCGCAAGGAACGTCTGAACCGTCGTGACCAGCCGTTCTTTCGTGAGCGGGAAACCCTTCCGGGCCATCCGGGAAATCCAGTTCACGATCTCCGTTTCTTCAGCGGCGGTCAGCACCGTGTGAGGGCCCTTCGTTGTCTTCCCGGACCATACTGAGCTCAGCCGGAACTTGATCGTTGAGCGCGGAATGTTGTACTTCCGGCAAGCCGTTTTCAGAGGAACCCGGTTTTTGATCTCGGAAAGACATTGGGTAATGTCATGCTCCGAGTAGCGCTTTGATTTGTCCACTTTTCCCATATTTCCGGTGGGACAAGGGCCGGCGATTGTCCAGATGTTGATCCACTTCAAACTAAATGCACATTGTTTACCTCGCTTCAAATGCTTTTGACAGTTCAAAGGGAGGGTCCATAATAGGAATTTATTTTTTTGCTTACCTATAATGGACCCTTGAATTTCACTAATAAATGTTAATATTTGAGTGTATTTTATGTTTTTATGAGAATGTGTATTCATTTTTCGATTAAATAAACATGATAAAATAAATTAAACTATTGAATCGATATAAAATAAATCAAATCTCCATAAAAAAAAATCTTAGCGAAATGACAGTAGGATGGCTCAAAAATGTAACCTGTTATATTTTTATGCTTTTTTCTCAATTTACCATTATATATCGTACAAATAAATGTAGCAAGACCATGTTTTTATTCAAAATATCAATATTCTGCATAATAAACGCAAAAAATCATGCTTTAAATGTACTTTTGAGGCAAAAAACCATCGAAGGGTCCACTATAGGGAAGGGGTCCACTAATGGATAACGTACCCTATTTGCCGCGCGGGGTCTTGTAAAGACAATTGTCTTTTAACGGGGCTACTTTTGCGGTGTTCCCTATGCTCTAATCTGGACAATGTGACTGGACTGCAGTGCAATACCGATCGGCTGGGCATTATTTACATGCAAAGGCACGAGAAAATTATTTTGGAAAAGAGGCGCAAAGGAATATCCCAAGATCGATCACATGCGTGAAGAGCACGTGAAGCAACCGTTTTATACTCATGCGGTTGCTGCTACCTCTGGACTTAAACCAAAGGCTGCCACCCTGAGAAGAATTCATGACTTTCCGCGACTTTTGTGATAGAATTGTATTTTAACAGAAAGATAAAAAACAGTTCAGTGTAATATAAATTGTACAATCCTGCATATCATTAAAATTATATCAATACCTTTGCTTAATTTTTTGGATTGGTTAAACACTTGTTTCAAAACAAGTATAATTTTGAATATTAAACTAAACTTTTGATTTATATGACCCATCTCTATTAAAACTCAAGAACAAGACATTAAAAAAACTTATCAACCTAAAAAACATTTATTTATTTTTTTTATTTGGCCGAATTCAATTATTTATAGAATTACTAAAATTCAAACATTATAGGCCTTTGATATTTAATAAAAATTAATTTAAAGCAATCGGTGTAAAATCAAATATATCAAAAAAGAAAATTTAAGGTACATATTGTGAAAGTTCTCATTGTTCCCATTTCTATTTGAATGTTTGAACATTTTAAATCCCTTCAACAGCTCAACCAACCATGTAAGTTACTTTTTTCCCCGACAGGTAGAGTCTTAAAGGTGTGTTCAAATTATCCCACAAACCATGTCCAATTTACCCCCATGCCTATCAAAGTTCTACCAAAATTGCAATTTTTATTGATAAAAATGGATAGAATGCACAATATTTATACGTACATGTCTCAGATATCGTTCAAACAACCCCCTTAAAAAATGATCCGCTTTATTGCCATAAAATCCCTGCAAAACCTTACTTTCCAACCCTCAAATGTAAGAACTTAAAGAAGTGCCAGCCGGCCTTAGGAAATTTATACATTTGACATATTGTATCAACACTACTGAAGGTCGTAGAAAGTGTCTTTCACTTTCGATTCGATAATGTTGTATAGAAATAGTAAATTGAAAAGAATTGAAAAATAATCTGTAAAATGCTTCTACAAACAACACAAAGAAAACCTTTTTTTTTGATTGAAACATTCTGAATCAAGATTTGAATGTTTTTCTTAAACAAACATGGCCGCCAAGTGGCCGATCGGGAATGATGTCTTTCAGAGCCTTAACCTATTCCAACTTTATTAGTTTATATCTGAAGATACCAATAATGTGTTTATAGATGTTTCCAAATTACCTCAACTGTCCATATTACCACATCCGTGGAACTCTGAACAAATTTCTGATCAAAAAGTGTGACGAGAAATCAGTTCATTAGTGTTCTACGATAAATTTGTCCTGGATGATTTCTCAGCACACTACGATCTCATAAAAGAAAATGTACCGTAAACCGGGGTGACTTTGATAGGATTTCAATTTGTTTTTAGAATATTTTCCAACAGGTAAGGTTTTTCTCAAGATTATTATTTTTAAAACATGTACTGGGGTAGACCACACAAGGTCCATGCACTATTTCGGAAAAAAAGTTTTTTAAATAATGTTTAGAAAAATAGTTACGTTAAAAATTCCTTGTTTTAATTCCGGGGTGACTTTGATAGTCATAGATTTTCTTGTTAAAATAATATTTAAGATGTTAAAACTTTATTTTTACGTTAAATGTACCATCACTAAAGTAGCTGAGTTTTTAAGAAAAAAAAAACAATGTTTGGATTTAGTTGACTAAGTGTATAAGCTTTTAAGCAAAATACATATAAATTTTAGGTAAAATTGTTAAAAAGTCGGAATTTTGCCTGAAATTTGTTAAGACTAGTTTTGTTTATAAAATTATCGATTTATATTGCATTTTATACTGAATTCGAAGTACGAATCACAAGTTTTCACATTTTACATGAAATTTGTTCAACTGAAATTGCCTATAAATTGTGAGATTTTTTTAATTGTGTTTCAAAAACACATATTATTTATTATTTACAAACTTTTTTAACCTTCTCTTAGTGGAAAATTGTCCAAAGAATCCGAAAATTCATTCCGTTTTCCAATTAAAAATCATGTTCATTGAGAAAATTATGACACTTTAAGATGTTTAAAATAATGACTTTCATCCACATTTTTTTAACTATAGTTAACTAACTTTTTAAACTTGTCAAAATTTTATGAAAAGTTCTTCTTGAGGTACTTTGAACACTTCTCTACCACGGTCAGTATGTTTCTAATCCATTCCTTACGTATTTTAATTGTACTCTTCATTTTGCGGAAAAATCGCAAACCTATCAAAGTCACCCCGGCTATCAAAGTCACCCCGTTTTACGGTATACCAGTTAGACTGACATTCGTGGCAACGAATCAAAACAAACAAGCTCATCACGATTTGCACCTTTTTATCAACTAAAAATTGAGTGAAAATGTGTTTCCGTTAAACTGGCCATCACACGCAATGTTAAGCGTTTTGCGTTTTGCGTCTTCCATAAACAACCATCTTAACAAGAGTACAGATTGAAAGTTAAAAAAAAACTTGGCCTGGTGACATCAACTAAGACAACAGAAGTGATCACTTGGAGGCACATTTAAAATTGCTTCATTGAAGTTTTCAAATAACTACCGTACCTTTCAAGCGTAATGTTAATTTCAGTTCAAATTATGTCTTCTTTGTACAAGATCCATAAAAATAATGCTCGTAACAAATCCAACTATCCCCAACCACCGGAAAATAATCCATTCAGATGGCACTTCTCTGGTTCTCGATCAAGTGATGTTCACACTAAACATTTTTCATCAGATTTTTTTATGGAAATCCGTTTCTTTTAGGACGCAATGGAATATGAACTAAAATGGTTCCTGAAGATGGACGGAAATTTGTAAACATTAGAAAATTGTTTTTTTTTGCATGGCCAGCTACGATGTTGTTTTCTTTTATGTGTATGACAGTTTATGCCAGTTTCTATCAGTTAAGGGGTTCTAAAGTTGTGTTTCGAATTATTTGCTCAGGCTGGAGAAAAAATCGTGCTGTTGAACAACCCCTCGGTTAAATCTATTATAAAATCTCTTATAAATTTGGGGCTCTCCACCGCTAGAGGCAGCACTGTATAAAATCCCCCTTTTTGAATCTCAAGTTCTACCGATGTGATATTACTCCAAACTCCCGTACATGAGCGAGACAAAACACTTTTTGAAAAGTTTTCATCGATTTGATATGATGTCATATCAGTTAGAATTGTTTTTTGTTCATATCATCTCAATCACAGACGTTAAATTCAAGTACACCTCATTGTTTCGCCTTAACTCACATTTCAACCCGCACTATAATCTGTTTGATGTGGAATTTGTTCATTAAATCGAGAGTTTTAAGTAACAAATGGATGATACTTCGATATTTGCCCACTCTACTTTTTTTTATTCTATCGAATTCTTCGACATCTCTTTGCCATGAATATTGCCGAAAAATGTATACGTCTTTCAATGTAGCGGGAATTTCATCTTAGATATCGTCAAAACCAAAACTTAGGTCTTTTTTCTTTGTGTACTCTTCATTTCTGGCATGTGTTCATCTCTGTCAATAACACAATAACGCCATTTTGATTGCACCAAAATTTTGTCGCAATCATTTATGGGGCTGCACGTTTTCCGTTACTGGATTTTATTTCGATATCATCCCATCAAACACGACATTTATCCTGTCGAACTCATCTATGCTGAGTCTATGGGATTCACATTATTATGTTAAATTACAATAAACAAGTTCGAGCAGTGTCGTCACCCGTATCCGATAAATTTGGCACTATCCTTGGCACTGCGGATCAAAAGAAAAAGAATGTAGTGCATTACGGTTTTGTTGAGGGAGTCTTTGGCATAGAATATAAACGATTGCTTTTTAATTGGGTGGTCGTAGAGGAGCATTACATGCTTTATTCCGCAACTTCCTTTATGTTGCATAGACGAATTCTAGTTGAGTTGTTTAATCAAGCTTGAGTTTTTGAACTGCTTAGTCCGGGATAGAGTTAACCTTTTGAGTTTCGGCGTTTTGGATTGTAACAATTGAAATTGAAACAGAGTTACATAATGTTTAAGATTCATAAGAGATTTTGAAAAAAAGTTGATGACAAATGTGATTAGTATTTTCGTTTGTGTGCTGGATAAAACTGTTACAAAAATCAATTCCCACTCAAACCCTAGTTGTTTCCTGGTCTCCATTCTACACATTCATCCTGTGGTTATACCTTACTTCACAACACGCTCTCAAGTGCGTACAGTATTAAATACACATTCAACTCAAGGATGGCTTCATTTCTCAATCTCAGAGTCGCTTGAGTTTGATGTGATGTGATAAAAAAAAACCTGCCGAGACGATCGAAGATGACGATGATGACGACGAAAGGGATGCTGCCTTTCAAGATGTAGTCTTGCTGAAGTGCCTCCTACGCATCATCCTTTCGAACGCTGAAAGCTGTCAGACCGTCCGGAGATGGTTCATCACGTCAAACTGGTTCCGCTGTTGATTGAAACCGTGACTCAGACGATTTTCCCGCGCGCGCACGGAAGATGACTCGACTTCCACGTTAGACTTCCAGAATCTGCCACAATTTCGCGGGCTAGAATCTAGATTGAAACCGTAAACAAACGCGCGCCAAAGAGACTGTTTTTAATGTAAATATTTTCCTCGTGCAATGAGGTTGTTGTTTCGCAGATTAATTTCCCGCGTGCGAAATTGCTAAAGTTTAACCTACTTCTCGACGTCGTCGATGGGCACTATTGGTAGTACTGCTTGTGGAGTGTCTACGGCGAACTCTGGGAAACAATTTAATCGTTAGTTTTTGTGCCATGCGAGTGAGATGAATTGCCGGACAAAAAGAAAAAATCTTTAGAAAAAACGTTACTTAATCCACCCTTAGGTGGTTGGCGCCTTCCTCACATTTAAAAAGTGCTATCCAAAATGCAAAAGTGCGTAAATAACACTTAAGTACTTATAACTTTTGATAGGGTTGTCAGTTCTTCAATGTTTTGGACGCATTGGAAAGCTCTTTTGAATACCTTTCTGAAAATGTATAGCATGACGGGTTTTCTTACAAAAACCACCCTTTTTACAATCTTCCGGACTTTTGTCAAAATCGTTTTTTTAGCATAACTATTCTGCCCATAATTGAAATCTTTTGAATACCTATCCAACGATAGGTCGCATGAGAGATCAGGACAGCATTTTCATCAAAATATCTGAGATCCGGCCTCGAAAAAGTGCGTAAATAACACTTAAGTGCTTATAACTTCTGATAGGGCTGTCAGATTTTCAATGTTTTGGACGCATTGGAAAGCTCTTTTGAATACCTTTCTGAAAATGTATAGCATGACGGGTTTTCTTACAAAAACCACCCTTTTTACAATCTTCCGGACTTTTGTCAAAATCGTTTTTTTAGCATAACTATTCTGCCCATAATTGAAATCTTTTGAATACCTATCCAACGATAGGTCGCATGAGAGATCAGGACAGCATTTTCATCAAAATATCTGAGATCCGGCCTCGAAAAAGTGCGTAAATAACACTTAAGTGCTTATAACTTCTGATAGGGCTGTCAGATTTTCAATGTTTTGGACGCATTGGAAAGCTCTTTTGAATACCTTTCTGAAAATGTATAGCATGACGGGTTTTCTTACAAAAACCACCCTTTTTACAATCTTCCGGACTTTTGTCAAAATCGTTTTTTTAGCATAACTATTCTGCCCATAATTGAAAATTCGGCTATTATTTGACACAAAATCTCCGTCAAGGTAATTTCCCATAAGAGTGGCATATTAGCCGTTTGGTTTTTCGCATCGGCAGCCAAGTCTAGACACTATTTCAGTAAAATTCAAGTTCCAGAAGATGCGTTGGAACGTCCTCTACCACCTGGTGCTAATATCTCGTTTTTGCCAAAAGTGGATATTAGCCGTTTTTTCAATGGTGGGCAGTATTGAAGTACTTAACTAAACTGCATAATTTTTAATAGCGACTTATGGGACCCCAAGACGGATCGAATGAGGCCAAAACGGACAAAATCGGTTCAGCCAATGTCGAGATAATCGAGTGACAATTTTTTGATCAACATCCCACCACACACACAGACATTTGCTCAGAATTTGATTCTGAATCGTTAGGTATACATAAAGGTGGGTCTAGGAGGTCTAATTGAAAAGTTCATTTTTCGAGTGATTTTATAGCCTTTCCTCAGTAAAGTGAGGAAGGCAAAAACACAAACTCAGCACAAGAGTCATTTGTTGCTTTCAATAGTTTTAATTTCATCGATATTGCGTTGATATTGTCCAAGACATGATTAATATTTTAGTCAGCATTTTTTGTTGTTGTGTGGATGAAACTTTATGCACCATTTATTTATAACTCGGTAAGTCATTTCACATCAATCCTGCAATTAAGTTGAGCTATGAGCGATCTATTTGTTCACACGCAAAGTCCTGTAGTTGAATCATTTGTGATTTTTTCACTAGGTTTACGACCAAGATTTTTTTTAAGATTCAACCCAGCTATTTGTAAAGCTTTGTTCTACTTCTACGAAGAATATTGTCCAGAGAAGAATCACACACAAAAAAGCGTCTTTGTAGTTTAACTTAGTTGTTTTTAATTGTTTAGGGAAATCTACCCATTTTAATCCTAATAAGCGGTCGTGTTTGAATGATGCTGGATAATCTAGAGTCTTCCTTGAATTTTACTAAAACCAAGTACACCAACGAGTAGAGCAAGTTTTTGTGAACATTTCTGTTTATTTTCACTTTCACTAAAAGTTATTCTATTTCTTTACCAAGCATTTAACAAAAAAAAAATCCCAAGGGTATTCTAATCGAGCCGAATGCATTGGGCCACGCCCATTTTTCTAATATCGGCTTAGTTCTTTTTTCTTCCAACACTCTGTCGAGTGTTGCCATTTGCGCTGACAGTTCAAACGAACACTCACGAAAAGTGGCATTTATAGGGAAAGTTTCCTGGCATCGCTGGCTGTGCTGCTGGTGGTGTTGACGGCCAGCCTTTGTTCTTTTTTGCCTTCGTCTCTCGCTCGGTTTTCTTCAGCCTTCGATTGGAATGCAAAGTGAAAATTGAAACGTCAAACGACTTGGCGCGTTTGTTTATTTGATGGCGCTTGCTAATTTATTACATTTTTCGGGATTATTCTTCAAGTGAGTGGCTTACTAATGATCAAAAGAACATGTTGCCGGTAGTTGGAAGCAATTTCATATCTTAAGCGCCGTGAAAAAGTAAGCGAAAGTGAAAAGTTAATTTTGGCGATATTCATTAAGCGTTTCAGGGATTCTCGTGTGTGTCACTGTGTGTGCCAACAAAATGATGAGAAGTGGTCTCGCAAAATACAAATTATGATCAAAAGTGCATTAAATGTGATCTTTTGGCCAGTAAGTGGCATACATTTGAGTGCTTACTCGAGGCGGTGCTGTTGCTGGTAAGTTTATAGCCCATATAGTATTTTTGGAGCTTTAATCGAGCATCAAACTTTCCATATGACGAAGATAGGTGTTTGATTGGAAAGGGTAGATTTCTCCTAGTTTGATTTGATTTTTGGTTTACTGCCCATGTTCACATAAATGATCCATAATGCAAAAAACAGCAGGCTGGGAAAAACGCAAGCAACGTCTGTCCCTCGCATAATGATACGAGCAAAGTTTTTCGTGAAAAACCAGATTCCCCCTGTTTTGTGGAACAAAGTATTGCGGATTTATCTGATGGGGACAGGATTATGAACCAAACTGCATCAATAACTCAAAAGTGACGACAATGCATAAGAGGAATTTGTGTGAACAGTTTAGGACTACAACAATCAAAAATTTACAAATTTTTAGATCACTTTTTTCTATTATTTTTATGATATTTAGAATCCGGCCGTATTTGCTACGAAGTATTATTCCTTGTTCCTTTTCTGTGATCTTTATGTATTATCTACTCTTTTAAAATCGAATCTTTCTTATCTGTAAATAAAAACAGGGCTGCGGAGTCGGAGTCCGAGTCGATAAATTCTTAGAACCTGGAGTCACAGAATTATCGCAGGCCGGAGTATTGAAGATATTGTTGGAATCGGAGTCGATGGACTTGAGTCTTTATGAAGAGCTGAGGTCGGAGTCAGAGGTGGAGTCGCTGAATCTCCAGAAGACAGAGTCGAAGTTGGAATCACGAAATCAGCAAAAAGGTACTCCACAGCTCTGATAAAACGACCTGCCATCGAATAGGTTATTGAAAGACCTTGCAAAAAAAAAAAATAATAATACAGCAATTCCATTTGAAAAGAGCCTAAACCAAAAAAAATAGTTCTCCGGTTGGGCTCAAAATTTTTCAGGGGGTTCCTTTGCCAAAATAATTAGACCCGTATTTTTTTGTTTGGCCATAAGGGTGACCTACATCGTGCTTGGGTGGTTCGAAAAATGGCAATATCCGACAATTTTCGCAAAAATCACTTTTTTCGAAAAATCATATCTCCGCGCCATTTCATCCGATTTTAGCTGTCTTAGATGCAAAAGAAAGGTGATGAGTTTGGCTATTTGGGAAAAATAGTAAGAAGTTCCAAAAATCTAGCTTAACTATTGAAAAAGTCGTATGAAAACTTAAAATGGCGTTTTGACCGTGTCTGGACCAAAGAGCCTATATCAAAAAATTGGCGATGTCGAACCGTACGTTTCCAAGATATGACTTTTTGAAAATAAAAACTGAGTTTTTCGACGCGCCACGCGCAAAAACAGGAAAATGACGAAATCGGCAAAAAATCAACTTTTTTCACTAAAACTGCGATAACTTAAAAATTTCAGCGATGACCTATACATGTCTGGGTATCAAAATGTTTGTAATTGAAAGACGCAACTTTTGATACCCAGACATGTATAGGTCATCGCTGAAATTTTTAAGTTATCGAAGTGTTAGTGAAAAAAGTTGATTTTTTGCCGATTTAGTCATTTTCCTGTTTTTGCGCGCGGCGCGTCAAAAAACGCGGTTTTTATTTTCAAAAAATCATATCTTGGAAACGTACGGTTCGACATCGCCAATTTTTTGTTATGTCATGTGAAATTTTCCGAGGAATCCGATAAAAATATTTTCAGACATAAGCTCTTTGGTCCAGACACGGTCAAAACGCCATTTTAAGTTTTCATACGACTTTTTCAATAGTTAAGCTAGATTTTTGGAACTTCTTACTATTTTTCCCAAATAGCCAAACTCATCACCTTTCTTTTGCATCTAAGACAGCTAAAATCGGATGAAATGGCGCGGAGATATGATTTTTCGAAAAAAGTGATTTTTGCGAAAAATGACGAAAATTGCCATTTTTCGAACCTCCCTAGCACGATGCAGGTCACCGTAATGGCCAAACAAAAAAATACTGGTCGAATTATTTTGGCCACGGAACCCCCTGAAAAATTTTGAGCCCGATCAGAGAACTTTTTTTTTGGTTTAGGCTCTTTTCAAATGGAATTGCTGAATAATAATAAAAATAAAAATTGAAATAACTAGCCATGGTCTCAACATTTGAGTGAAAAAAGTGTCTTAAAGAGCATTTTTGCAATTCCGTCGTGAAACTACTTACTTTTCCTGTCATTAGTGCGTCCATCCCGGGAATTCCCGGGATTTTTCCAAAACCAGGAATTCTCGAATCCCGGGATTTTTCATAATTTGTCCCGGGAATTCCCGAAATTTAAAAAAAAAATAATTTTTAGTCTGGAAATTCAGATTTGGTTGTGGAATTATATGAACAGTTGAATACCTCATAATAGATAATAAATTTAAAGCATTATAATTTGTATTCGGCATATATCAGCATGATTTGGTGTATAGAGTTATCTAAGTCCAATCTTACGTACAATAGCTTACCATTTGTTTTTGCTGGCTACCACAAATTTTAACTTAAAAATCCATCGTGTACGTACACGCAATATATGCGTACGTAGATAGCTCTATTAGGGAAAACTGTTGAAATTTGAGTTTACCGATCTGCAAAATGCCCAGGCCCAGCGCTTTAAACAATATTGAGATATCTAGGTTTATTTATGATAGAAAAAAAATCAAACCAAATTATTTTTCATCAAACGCTGCCATGCGGGGCAAATCAGAACAAATGAAATGAATTGTAACGAAATAACGAATGTTTTTAATAACTGTGGTTAAAACAGGAATAGAACAAAACAATTTCACAGAACACCGATTTTTAAATTTATTGCCCCAAAATCTACTTACCTATTCAGACTGTATTCCTGTTTTTTGCTAGGGGAACAGCATCTAATTCCAGCGTGCCTCTAATGTTGGCAGGTAAGAACTTTGACATTCAATTAGAGCTAATTAAAAGCGTTTTCAACTGAAATCGAGTGATATATAGCTCAATATGAAGTGAGCAAGCAAGTTTATATCAAAAGTGTTGCAAATTTAGTTGTTTAAATAGTGAAAATCAGCAAATTGGATGGAATTAGGTGCGAGTGATTAACCTGCCAAAGATACGAGAATTTCCCCTAGTTGGCGTTAGTAACTTAAATATAATTTGTTAAATATGTTTTTTGCAAAAGTTTTTTCTGAAAGTTGAAAAAGTTTTTTTTTTCAATTTTAACGGTGAATTTATTTAACACATGGATGTTTCCAAAAAATCCATTCAAAAGGCGTTTATTTTAATTCAAAACCTATCAAAACTTATCTAAAATTTAACATTGACTGGTGTCGTTTTATTTGTTATCGTCTCTTGTTTTTTAAAGACATTTTCAAATAAATTTTTCAAGCTTTTCTGATCATGTCATATAAAATAAAAAATATATTTATAAAGTTTATTTAACTTGAATCACTTTGTAGTTCATTTCAAATCCAAATCACAACAAATAACAAGAAAAACTTATTTTAATTCCCTTTAAGCAATTTAAAACTTGTCGTCTTTGTTTAGATTGAAGAGTGGATTATCACCAATTTATATGATTGAGCTAATTCTATGATTTTACGCTTGAAAAACATAACCAATATAATAAAAACATAAATTTTATGACTGTTTTATAAATTTCCCGGGATCCCGGGAATTCCCGGGATTCCATAAATATTTTTCCCGTTTCCCGGGAAATTCCAAACCCGGGAAATTTGGACGCCCTACCTGTCATTCTTGAACGACGAAATAGCCTATTATTCTGTACCAAAAATAACAGAATCGAATAGGGTAATTCTCCGCCAACTCACACAGCAGTTGCCCCTACCCCTCTTCGATTTGCGTGAAACTTTGTCTTAAGGGGTAACTTTTGTCCCTGATCACGAATCCGAGGTCCGTTTTTTGATATCTCGTGACGGAGGGGCGGTACGACCCCTTCCATTTTTGAACATGTGAAAAAGGGTGTTTTCAATAATTTGCAGCCTGAAACGGTGATGAGATAGAAATTTGGTGTCAAAGGGACTTTTGTGTAAAATTAGACGCCCGATTTGATGGCGTACTCAGAATTCCGAAAACGTATTTTCATCGAAAAACACTAAAAAGTTTTAAAATTCTCCCATTTTCCGTTACTTGGCTGTAAAAATTTTGGAACATGTCATTTTATGGGAAATTTAATGTACTTTTCGAATCTACATTGTCCCAGAAGGGTCATTTTTCATTTAGAACAAAATTTTCATTTTAAAATTCGTGTTTTTCTAACATTGCAGGGTTATTTTATAGAGTGTAGTAATGTTCTACAAAGTTGTAAAGCAGACAATTACAAAAATTTTGATATATAGACATAAGGGGTTTGCTTATAAACATCACGAGTTATCGCGATTTTACGAAAAAAAGATTTGAAAAAATTGGTCGTCATCGATCATGGCCGTTCATGGTCACCCGCGACAGACACGGACGACGAAACAAAGAGAAACCCAAAAGTAACTTTTTCAAAACTTTTTTTCGTAAAATCGCGATAACTCGTGATGTTTATAAGCAAACCCCTTATGTCTATATATTAAAATTTTTGTAATTGTCTGCTCTACAACTTTGTAGAACATTGTTACACTCTAAAAAATAACCCTGCAAAGTTAGAAAAAACACGAAATTGTAAAATGAAAAATTTTGTTCTAAATGAAAAAATGACCCTTCTGGGACAATGTAGATTCGAAAAGTACATTAAATTTCCCAAAAAATGACATGTTCCAAAATTTTTTACAGCCAAGTAACGGAAAATGGGAGAATTTTTAAAACTTTTTTAGTGTTTTTTTCGATGAAAAATACGTTTATTCGGAATTCTGAGTACGCCATCAAATCGGGCGTCTAATTTTACATAAAAGTCCCTTTGGCACCAAACTTCTATCTCATCACCGTTTTAGGCTGCAAATTATTGAAAAACACCTCTTTTTTCGCATGTTCAAAAATGGAAGGGGTCGTACCGCCCCTCCGTCACGAGATATCAAAAAACGGACCTCGGTTTCGTGATCAGGGACAAAAGTTACCCCTTAGGACAAAGTTTCACGCAAATCGAAGAGGGGTCGGGGCAACTTTTCCCGATTTCGTGTGAGTTGGTAGAGAATTACCCAATAGCAACACTTTTCAAAATAAATGCTGAAAAGTTCTACTTTTCAGCACTCAAATGGGTGCTGAAAAGTTGAACTTTTCAGCTCTTGGTTCGAAAAGTAACTCTTTTGAACATTTTTTTGATTTAAAAGATTTATTGACAAAAAAACATGAAAATTTGACATAAAATTTCACTCAGTGTGTGTTTTTAGGAATTGCAAAAAATGTTGTAAGGAACTCGTTGCAAAACTTGATTTTTTCAGCACTCTTCGTATTTATCCAACTCGGTGAACCTCGTTGGATAAATGTACGACTCGTGCTGAAAAAATCCTGTTTTTGCAACTTGTTGCATAAACTACTATTTTTGCTACATGCACTCAAACCCCCATGGTTTGACACCAACTGTTGTCAAGCGAACGGGTTCACTTTTTAGTTTGACACCCCTTTTACACGGAGTTCACATATACTTCCAAACGTTTGTTTTGATAGTGTGCGTGAGCGCCGTGTAAAAAGTGACAGTTCGTGACTTTTGAGTTTGACTTTGACCAACCAACGGGGTACAAACTAAAAAAAGTGTCAAACGAAAAAGTGACCAACCACCGGGGGTTAAGTGTATTGCATAAACTACTGTGTAATGTTGTAAAACAGTACATTTCTTATTGAGGCTACCGAGAATATATATATTTTTTAAAATTATAAACTTTATCTGAGTTAAATGCCTCCTCAATCTTTCACAAAAAGTTTAAAAAAAAATCAACATTTCTGACTAAGCCAAATTTCGGTAAAGCTAATGATATCATTAATAGGTTAAGCATTCCGATTTTTTTTTATAATTAAAACGGTACATTTTATAACCATAACACACAAAAATCATATTGAATCTGTTGAAATCCGAAATTAATAAAAGTGACTTACAGTTGAGCATAAACCCACACAATTACACTTTTCTGTAGTGATTTGTATACTCAATGAGCCCAGAAACAACTCTCAAAACAGAATTCATCAAAATAATGATCTGAATATCAAAAACATTGCGGGTTTTGGGGAGAGGGTGTGTAATTTTATCAGAAAATCTTCCAAATTTCTAATAAAAGCTTCATAACTTTTTTCCCTTATTTTCAATCACTTTGCGTGCCCCAGAAAAAATGTTCCCTGCATCATTTCCCATAAGAAATGATATGATCTAAACCATATATCATGTCCATGTGGACTTATTACAACAAACAAAAAATGAAATTTCGTTCCATACGAAAAAAGTTAAAAAGCTTCAAACGATGATAACTTTGGTTTTTCCCGACCGAAGATTTTCGTTCACCCCGAAAATTAACGGGGATGTTCTACACTTTCATATGTAGGTATATGATAGTTTTCTTGCTATTTCTAAAAAAATACTACCTCCCCAAAAAAGACCCTTATTTAGATAAAATTAAATAAAAACATCCTCATGCCTCTATGATTTGCCTACGCTAATAGCACCACATCTCGCTTGGAAAAGTTTGTTTTTTTTCTTGCCTAACAAAAGTTATTTTAAATTTTCGATGTTTTAAACAATAAATTTCATGACTTCAGATTGAAATTTCATAAAAGCACTTGAGTTCAATGAGAGCAGTGAATTGAATCCAATTAATTAAAATTGAATTTGACCATTTTTTAAAAAAAATCAAAACATTTTCAAAAGACTGGTACCAAAAAGCAAAAAAAGGACTCCAGGAGAAAGCTCAAACCGTCCTCCCTCCTGAAAGGCCAAAGTGCGGCGGCCGGTTGCCAAAAGCGCCGACCATCAATTCAGTCGTCAATAAAATTAACTAAGTTGTTGGACATGGGTCCGGATAGCTTAAAATATGTATATTTGCATGTACGGCAAAGCGCGTTCCTTTTAGCGATTTTAAATATCCAGTCCCAATAAAACCCTCTCTTGCGGCATTAAAAGAGGGTGGTGGCATCACTCGCGGATTTCGAAAATTAAGCAAAAAGATGGAATATTTGCGCCGGGACGAAGAGACTTGTGCAATTGTTGGCAGGCTGACTGCAAGAAACTGCAGTCGTTTACGATCGCAAAGTGCCAATTAGTTGCGTTAAACTGCACTGTTTTAAAATGCAGAGTTTTACTACCGCGATCCCATTACACAGTTTGGCGGCGGTGGCATTGGCCATATGGCGGGGCACATGTCCACCAGATAACGGCCCCAAAGTCCATTTAAGTCTGTGTCGCCTTAACGTCGTCGGTCGTCTTCTTCGGCGCGTCTGAGCTGTCAGGCCAAAGTGGAATTTCGGGTATGTCGATCTTCCGCTCACCGAGGAAAGGATACGCTAGGGTGGCATGGATGAAGGAGACCATCGTTACGGTGCTATCCCATGACTTGTCAGTTTTGAAATTGATTATGGAGAAAGTAGTTTGAACACGCAATACTCAATTTTGATTTTTTTTTTCGTATCACCCTAATGAACTTTGAAGAGTCAAGCCTCAACTTCAGGAAGGATGAACGCTCGGGTAGATTAAGCATGAGATTCAATCATAAAGTGTAATTTAATTTATTGTTATGGTGAACACTTCATTTACACGTGAATTGTTCCGCCGCCGCAAAAAAGGTGCGGATTTGTTGGAGCATTTTGGAGCGGCAAGTTGTGTGTGTGTTTTTCGGCTGGAAGTCCAGGATGGTCCAGCAGTAGTGACATGTGGGCGATTAAGCGCCAAAAGAGATAATTTTGATTGGATTTCAGATACCGTCTGGAGATTGGCAAGTTAATGAGCAGCGTTTCGATAATTGCTGGACTGCCTGTGCCTTATCTAAAATACTTTTAATAATTTGCAAACCTTATGGTTGGTTAATGAATGGAATGTTATTTAGATAGATTGCACGATAAGGTGCTGCAAAAGTGTTGAGCTAAAAATAGTTGCACTAATCACTTATGTAGGGGAAATTCTCGTATGTTTGGCAGGTTAAGCCCTCGCTCCTAACTTCATCCAATTTGCTGATTTTCACTATTTAAACAACTAATTTTGCAAAAAAAAATTATAGAAACTTGCTTGCTCACTTCTTATTGAGCTATTTATCACTCGAGGAAGAACGAGAAGAAGGGCTCTTGGAGGGTGAGTCCCAGGATGACGCGGAATCCGTTTCGTCGTCGATCCTAAATGAAGGGAACGCGGAAGAGGATGGCGACAAAGGAGCTGACGATGATGGGGACGTTGACGGTGGAGACGATGACGGTGGGGACGATGACGGTGGGGACGATGACGGTGGTGACGACGGTATTAACGTTACCATCCGGAATGTATTTCCGCCAAAGCTTGAAACCCCGGCTCCGGGAACACCGGAAAATGTCCGTCCACTAAACTGGGAGGAGTTAAGTGGATCACAAAAGCGCAAGTTCTCAAAGCTTCGAAAAAGTGGAATGCCAAGAGACCAAGCGTTCCTTTCGGTCCAACAGTCAACGTCCACTCCCAAGAGAACCAGGAATCTAAACAAAACCAACGAAAGTGAAGACAACCCAATCCAAAAGCGGAAGAAAGAGGCTGACACAAGCGTTAACAGTCGCCTGGAAAATGTTCGCCACGGAAAACCGGCGAGTTCACAGCAACAACAACAACATCAACAATATCTACTACAGCAGCAGCAGAAACAACAACAACAACAGCAGCAACAACAGCAGCAGCAGCAGAAACAACAACAACAACAACAGCAGCAACAGCAGCAGAAACAACAACAGCAGCAACAGCAGCAGAAACAACAACAGCATCTGCAACCATCGTACAGGGATGTTGCAGGCTTCGTCCGTGTCGGGATTCTTCCTGCCAAATACCCACAATGCCAGTTTACAGAACGACAGATGCAGATCGTGCAGGATGCTATTCTGTACAATGTTACTCTGCAACGGAATGAGCAGTTCAAGCCCAAATTTACCAACTGCTGGCAACGTTACGGATGTCTTGTGATCAACTGTCAGGACATCCAAACTGCTCAATGGTTGGATCATTTGGTGCCGACGCTGTCGCCGTGGGAAGGTGCCGACCTCGTTGCAATCGAGGCCAGCAACATCCCAAGGTTGGAGGTCCTGATCGGATTCTTTCCACAAAGCGTGGCCGATGACGACCAGGCAATCAAGGTTTTCATCGAAAGCCAAAATGACGGACTGTCTACGGAGAATTGGAGGGTCCAGGACAGGAAGGTTGTTTTTGAAAAGCATGTTGAGTGGCTTTTCACGGTCGACGAGGCCTCGATGACCCACTTCAAGGATCACAACTTTCAAATTAACTATAAATTTGGTCAAACACACATTAGGAAAAAGCAAGGTAAGACAGATAAACAAGATAACGATGAAAACATGGGCAACATGAGTGACAATCCAACTGGCCTGAATCAAGACAACTGCCTTGAACCTGGGAACTCAAAGCTCTCCAAAAACCAAGGAGAGCAAAATGTCCCGGGTCATAGCAGGAACAAAGATTCAAAGTCAGGAGGAGAGTCCTCAGAAAATGCTCAGCTAAATAACAACCATTCTGGGACCCATGTGGACCAGAAAACAAAAACCTTCTCAAAACAAAACACTCGTGCAGGCAACCCGAAGGACAAACCTGTTTCGGGGACCTCCAAGAACTCCAAAAATTCCGGGACATCAGACCGGGAACACTCCGGTGAGCACAAGGATAAACGTCCGTATGCTCCGATGGACTGGAAGGACAATGGGGGGTCAAGGTCCCGAAACCGGTTCTTCAGGGGTACATCGCCGGGTTATTCAACAGCTTCCGGAACCAAAACGGACCGGTCATCCTCACTACCATCCAAGTACAACAGATCTTCTGGTCATTCCAATGATCAGAACAGAAGACAACACTATCCCTAAGGGTAAGACAAACAAAATCAAATGCAAAATTCTCTCTTTTTTCATCAGATAAATGAGCAAAACAATCAAATTTTTACAGATAAATCTCCACCATGCTAAAGGCGCATCAGGAGTCCTCTGTCAAACATTTACAAAAGAAAATGTTGGTGTCGCTCTAATCCAAGAACCATGGGCCCATAAGGGACAGGTTCTGGGATTAGACACTAAAAAAGGCAAAATTATTTACAATGATATGTACGAAAACCCAAGAACAGCGATTTTAATAAACCGAGATTTAAAATTTGTACCTGTAACAGAATTTATACTCAAAGATATAGTTGCGATAAAACTACAAATTCCCACGGCACGAGGTGAAACGGAAGCCTACATAGCTTCGGCGTATTTTCCCGGAGATGTGAGTGAAGTTCCTCCACCTGAAGTTGCCTCTTTCATAAAATTTTGCAAACAAAACAACAAACAGTTTATAATTGGGTGCGACGCCAATTCACACCATACTATTTGGGGTAGCACCGACATCAATAACAGGGTGAAGACCTTTACGAATACATATCTACGAATAACATCGATTTATGTAACAAAGGAGATCACCCTACATTTATTACAAAAACGAGACAAGAAGTGCTTGATCTAACAATGAGTAGCCCTTTCATAACAATACACATCAAAAAATGGCATGTTTCTGATGAGGAGTCTCTCTCAGATCACAGACATATAGAGTTTGAATATGATCCCGGAGAATTAATGACACTATCATACAGAATACCTAGGAAAACAAACTGGGAAAAGTACAAAAGGAATCTACTATTTAACAACCTAACATTATCACAGAACATTGAAACAAAAAACCAATTGGACAAAGCAGCACAGAACGTTACTGAGGCCATCATGGTAGCGTTCAATGCAAGCTGTCCAATCAAAAAAGGAAAATCGAATCGAGATGTTCCGTGGTGGAACGAAACGCTTAGGAATCTTAGGAAAAATACAAGAAGGCTATTTAAACAAGCAAAAAAATCAAAACAGTGGGATCAGTATAGAAGTGCCCTAACAACTTACAACAAAGAACTGAGAAAATCGCAAAGGAAATCTTGGCAATATAACTGTGAAAAAATTGAAAAAACTCCAGACGTAGCAAAGCTACAAAAAGTTCTTTCAAAGGAACATTCTAATGGTCTGGGAAGCCTAAAGAAAGCAGACGGAACATTTACCGAAAATAATACGGAAGTATTGAAAGTTATGATGGAAACTCACTTTCCAGGCTCTAAATTAGTATCCAGTAATGTTGGTGGTGGTGAATATGAGGATGACCGTGGACCAACAAGGACTACGTTTACAAACTCTAATTTACCAAACAGCATATTTACTCGATCTAAAGTAGCGTGGGCAGTGCATTCTTTCGAACCTTTCAAATCTCCCGGATTAGACGGTATTTTTCCAGCTCTTATACAACATGGGGGGAAAAAACTTATTGAACACCTTTCAAATATTTTCAAAGCAAGTCTCACTTTGGGACACATTCCACAAATATGGAGTAAAACTAGAGTAGTTTTCATTCCTAAAGCTGGAAAAAAAGATAAAACGATCCCAAAATCATTCAGACCAATAAGTCTCACATCTACAATGCTTAAAATTATGGAAAAAATCGTTGATGAATATATAAAATCAAAATTCTTAAAAAACGTCCTCTTAGCAGGTTTCAGTTTGCTTATCAATCAAACAAATCAACAATCACAGCCTTACATGAGCTGGTAACACGAATAGGAAAATCACTGGAGATTAAAGAAATAGCTCTTGCAGCATTTCTGGATATCGAAGGTGCTTTTGATAACACGTCATTCAATTCTATAAAAAAACTGTATGATTAAAAGAGGTTTTGATTCCTGCATCGTGCAGTGGATTATGACAATGTTAGATAACCGAATTGTCTCTGCAGAATTGGGAATATCAACTTTAACTGTTAAAACCACTAGGGGATGCCCACAGGGGAGGTGTATTATCTCCTCTGTTGTGGTCACTGGTTGTAGATGATCTTCTCAATAAACTGACAGATGATGGATTTGAAGTTATCGGTTTCGCAGATGATTTGGTTATACTAGTACGTGGAAAGTTTGATCTCACTATCTCCGAACGTATGCAGCATGCTTTTAATCTCACTTCCCAATGGTGCAGAAATGAAAAACTTAATGTTAACGCCGCAAAAACAGTACTGGTTCCGTTCACGCGCAGAAGGAAACTGACTCTTAAAACCTTAAAAATTAACGGCTTAGATTTACAATACTCAAAACACGTAAAATTCTTGGGCGTGTTGTTGGACGACAAACTAAATTGGAACATTCATTTAGAGCAGGTGGTTAACAAAGCCACAAATGCTTTATGGATCAGCAGAAAAACGTTTGGGAAACATTGGGGTTTAAAACCAAAAATGATACAATGGATTTACACAGCTATTATAAAACCTAGAATAACATATGCCGCTCTCGTATGGTGGCCAAAAACAAAACAAACAACAACTCAAAAAAAATTAGAAAAACTACAACGCTTAGTTTGTCTCTCTATAACCGGGGCAATGCGAAGTACACCAACCAAAGCCTTAAACGCATCTCTTCACATTCCTCCCTTGTACCAGTTTGTGCAAATGGAGGCTGCAAAGAGTGCGCTGAGGTTAAAAAAAATACAAAGCAAAGTGGAAAGCTCTAGCATTGAGCATCTAAAGATAATATCTTTTATAAAAATTAACCAAAATGTATTTATGACTAGTGACTGGATGGAGAGCACGTTGAACTTAGACGAACCATTCAAGGTGATTGAAACAAATCGCAATGAGTGGGAGTCAGGAGGGCCTCGCGTTTTACCAGGATCTGTCATATTTTACACAGATGGTTCAAAAATGGGAAATAAGACAGGTGCAGGGATTACGGGTCCAGGAGTTAGTGTATCGATTCCAATGGGTCAGTGGACAACAGTATTTTTGGCAGAAATTTATGCTATCTTAGAATGTGCATCCATTTGTCTTAGAAGGAATTACAGACTTGCAAAAATTTGTATTTTCTCAGACAGTCAAGCTGCGTTAAATGCTCTAAAATCACCAACATGCCAGTCTAAGCTAGTATGGGAATGCAGGAAACTTTTAAAACAATTAGCATCTAAAAATCAAGTACATCTGTACTGGGTTCCGGGCCACCGGGGTATAGATGGAAACGAAAAAGCCGACTTTCTTGCTAGAAAAGGGTCAGAAGGGCACTTCATTGGCCCAGAACCCTTCTGCGGGGTCTCAAAAAGCGTATTAAAAATGGAGTTTGTAAAATATGAGGAAAAGACGATTCAGTTGAACTGGACGAAAACACAATTACTGAGACAATCTAGGAGTTCATCACTCCTCTACTCAAAAATCAAAAAAAATACTCAATCTGAACAAGAAATATCTAAATATCTATATCGGGCTTATAACAGGACACTGTCCGTCTAGATATCATTTGAAAAAGCTAGGTCTTAGTCAAATAGATATCTGTCGGTTCTGTGACTGTGAAACCGAAACATCAAAACATCTAATATGCGACTGCAGCGCACTATCTGCAAGGCGAAGGCAGATTCTTAACAGGCCTATTTTAAGCCCTAAAGAGATCTGGCAAGAAAACCCCAGTAAGGTAGTTGATTTCATTTTAGAAATTATACCTGAATGGGGCATACCGCAACGTCAGCCAATGACCGCTACCCTAAATGGTAACGTGTCATCCTGAAGTCTGCGATAATAAAATGGGTATACCGCAATAGATCAAAGTCATGGTCGCAGTGGTCTCAACCCAACAAAAAAAAAAAAAAAAAAAAAAAATCACTCGAGTTCAGTTGAAAACTCTTTTAAGTAGCTTTAATTGAATGTCAATGTTCTGACCTGCCAACATTAGAGGCACGCTGGAATTAAATGCTGTTTCCCTATACATTGGAATGACAAACTGCATGCTCCATTTGTGAGTTTTTTTAAGAGGATGGCGTAATATCTCAGATCTCAAATCAGATCCCAATTACATACTTGCTCGAACAAAAATGGCTTTTCGTTTTCCAATATAATAACTCTATTTTGTAGTAAACTGTTGTTACGAAATATCAAAACAATTGTAAGCTTAGCATATCGATTTTAAATATAGTAATTTAAAAAAAATTAAATTTATTTTGAAGGATTGAAAAAAGCTAATGAAAAACTCCAAATTGCTTAAAGTCACAAAAACTCCCAGATAAAGCCAACAATCTCAGGCCAATTAGCGGTCACCGCTCCATAAAAAGTCCAGATTGGACATAACAATTGACACCTCCTGCCAAACGTGTCGTCTGCCCGAAGCCAATGATCCACATATAGATATATCAACAGCTGTCTTCCCCCCTGCAGCGCGCTAAAACACCATAGTTGTCAGCTTTTATTATCACTTTCGCAGCATCTCGCGTTGCAAACGGATGCTCCCCCCCGAAGGAATCATATTTTTCTCACACCACGTTATCTGTAAAGGTGGAAAAGCTCAGTGACCAGCAATGTCGACCGCGCGAGACACAACCGGCCGGATAATTTATAGCTTCTATCTGAATTTCTAAGATGCGTCCATCCTCTCGCTGACCACAAGGTATTTCTAGATCATAGATAAAGGGATTTGTCAGTTTTACATAGCATGACATGTTTATACCATTAACTATTTTGATCTAAAAAGCCATTCAAAACGTGTTTTCAATATTTCACATGAAAATGAAGTAAAAATAAATTGTTCATGAATTGATTTATGAAATTGATCTATCTAAAATTAAGCAAAACCTCTGCTTGTCTATGCTAGTAGCCCTACTAAGCGTTACGTTCGCACTCGACTTGCGCTAGCCCCAGAACGATAAATATGACATAAGATGGCCAATTTGGACGAGGATGCGGGTTCCGTCCGTCCGTCCGAGATTTTTCACCGTCGATAGCCGAGTTCAGGAGCTGGTGATGGTGATGGAACGAGTTTATCCCTTCTTTTGCTGAATCTAAAGTGCGATGTTCGTCGAATTGAATACGCGATATTTCACACCATTTAGAGATATGAGCGAGCTGCCGTTGGAATCGAATACATTTTCAATTAAGCGCTCGGATTGGCAGAAGAGACACATTGCTTTCAACGCTTTTATCCATCATCGGTGAGCATTATTTAGCAATTCTAGGTTCTTAAGTCGTTTGTGAGTTGTATTTTTGAATTTTTGTATTTTTGTATTTTTGTATTTTTGTATTTTTGTATTTTTGTATTTTTGTATTTTTGTATTTTTGTATTTTTGTATTTTTGTATTTTTGTATTTTTGTATTTTTGTATTTTTGTATTTTTGTATTTTTGTATTTTTGTATTTTTGTATTTTGTATTTTGTATTTTTGTATTTTGTATTTTTGTATTTTTGTATTTTGTATTTTTGTATTTTTGTATTTTTGTATTTTGTATTTTTGTATTTTTGTATTTTTGTATTTTTGTATTTTTGTATTTTTGTATTTTGTTTTGTATTTTTGTATTTTGTATTTTTGTATTTTTGTATTTTGTATTTTGTATTTTGTATTTTTGTATTTTGTATTTTTGTATTTTTGTATTTTTGTATTTTTGTATTTTTGTATTTTTGTATTTTTGTATTTTTGTATTTTGTATTTTGTATTTTGTATTTTTGTATTTTGTATTTTTGTATTTTTGTATTTTTGTATTTTTGTATTTTTGTATTTTTGTATTTTTGTATTTTTGTATTTTTGTATTTTTGTATTTTTGTATTTTTGTATTTTGTATTTTGTATTTTGTATTTTTGTATTTTTGTATTTTTGTATTTTTGTATTTTTGTATTTTGTATTTTTGTATTTTTGTATTTTTGTATTTTTGTATTTTTGTATTTTGTATTTTTGTATTTTTGTATTTTGTATTTTTGTATTTTTGTATTTTTGTATTTTTGTATTTTTGTATTTTTGTATTTTGTATTTTTGTATTTTTGTATTTTGAATTTTGTATTTTTGTTTGTTAATCTCAGCTAAGAATTTTAATATTTAAAATGATTTAAAATTAGAACATCGATGAATTCAATAATCTTCCTTATTCTATCCAATCTCCACCAGATGGCGTAGTTCCAAAAATCCAAGACACTTACCATGCTGTGCAAATCTCACAGCACAACAAACCCATCCTTCCAATATCGTCTCACATCCCCCAACATTCCTAATCAGCTGTTTGGTTGTTTTGGCGTCTCTGCCAGCACCGGTATGCTGTCAGTCACACGTTTGTTTACACCGGCAAGTTCGTGTCGCTACACGAGCAGCACGCGGTCGCTCCTCGGCTGTGTACGTGTCATCGCACACCATGATTGTGTGCGTGCTGCTTGCGCAAAGTGTCAAACTTTTGACAGACTTTGTTGTCAGAGAGCGGACGAATTTTTCTTTTGTCGTCATCAGTGAGATTTTCTTTGGGGCTTTTCATTGTTCGCAATCCTCGGAGGCTGCTGAATTGTCGTGAAAATAGGTGTAAAACTGTGCTTTCAAACAGTGATAAACGGTGATTGATAATAGAAACCATGACGGGCTCTTGTAGATAAGATAAAGCATGTTGTGATACTTTTGAGTTCGACCAAAGAAAATCTGGAAAAGTGCAGTCAATTTCCATCGTTCTTATCGACATAAGGCATACTTAATGGGGCGGAAGTCTCCGTGGTGTCTGCAGATTCATCGATTTTTCGCATCCTTTATCGCGGCTCGGGTGCCGTTGACCAGCCGTGTTTCCGGAAGTAGCTCAAATTAGTAAGCAAGACCAGAGTTAAGGCGACTCGTGAAATGTCGTGACTTTAATGAGTGCAGACAAACTGTCGCCAGTGCTGCTAGGTCGAAAGTAGAGTAACACGACGACATGGCAGAACAGAAAATCGAAACCACGACGACGGCGGTGGCTGTGGTTCTGGCAGAAATGATGAACGATTGTAGCTAGAAAAGTGTGTTTTTTTTGGAATAGCAACGGGGTTTAATTCATAATGAGCTCATGTGATGAAACGGAGGCATCTCCCGCTTTATTGAGTGTGGAAAGGTAATTCAGGAATGCGTTGAAACGAATCAGATTGATGAAAACAAATCGAATTTTTTTTTTAGCTTTGCCTCCGTACCTCCCGAATCCTACGATGATCTGGAGGGAGCTGTCGGGACTTCCGAGGAGTGCGTTCTTGAAGTGGCTAGTGGTGGGGAGAACCTCAAACAGACCGACGATGACGAGGAGGAAGAGGAACCGCCTGAGTTGAAAAACCAAGACGATTTCCCACCCACACCGTACGAAGAGTGTCTCGATCTAAATGCGTTCGAAGTGCTCGCCAAACAGGAACAGCAGGAATCTCAGGCCAGATTAAAGCAGCAGCAGCAGGATTCCACTAGTCTTAACTATATTGGTATTTTTAGTAATAGATTTACTGGTTAAAAAGTTTGATTTAATAATCCTAAATTCCAGATGGCGTTCCATCCCCAGCACGTGACCATTGCGCCACTAGTAAAATTTCACCAACTTGTTGTTCAGCTACTTCTCCGACATCTAACAATGGCCACCACGGAGACTCGTGCGGATCGTCCAATTCATCGGCACCCTGCTCGGGCGTTCGTCGGAAAGCCAAGGTCAAACCAACTTCCCAGGAAGAGCCAGTATCGAACGGTACAAAGAAGAAGGTCCGTCCCAATGGATCCGTAAAGTCGTCACCCTCGCAGGATTACCTCCATATATGGGCCGCTGCAACCGCTACGGCTGAAGAACCAGACAGCCCAACCATTCAAATTCATCGACCGCTGGAGCGATCTTGGCCACCGAAGCAATCTCGCAAACAGCAGGTCGGTTCGCAATCGCAAGGTGCGGAGGAATTTTCGTTCGATATCATCGATACGGATGAACAAAGCTATGGGAATGAGCAGGAGTCGGTGGGTGCCGCTGCGGTAGAATTTTCTCCCGGTGAGTTCTTCGAGCAGAATCCCAAGCAGGTGCGCCACGAGAAGGTGGTTCGAGTGATCAAGCAACCTTTAGAAGGGATTATTGAGAGCGCTCCGCTGGCCACGCCCGAGACGGACGGGAGCTTGTCAGAGCACACTCCACTTCGACTGGGAAGGTTGGATCGGAACGCCAATCCCGACATTGAGACTGTCAGCGAAGACGCTGAGCCAAGTGCCAGTAATGTTGCGAAGCCTCCGCTGAGGAAAACTGTTGTTTGCCCAGAGTATAGCTTTCCGGAGCAGCAGGAACAACAGCCTGGATGCTCCGGCGAGACTGTTCCAATTAGAATTAGTAGTAGTGTTAAACCGCATAGGCCATTGACGCGGGCATTATCCAACGGGAAGACCAAGCAGACAATGAATGGTCCGATCATCTCCGGAGACTTTTTGATGGCTGAACCGATCAAAGCTACACACATAATATTTCCAATTCAAAACTTGTCACCACACGCGAGGAGTCCGCCTTCTGGATCATCTACCCGATCTGGATCACCGCTGGAACACTCCCCGGATCGATCATCTCCGGTCATAATGCATCCAAAACCAATACGGCCACAGCCTCGCCCCCTAACAAGAGTCGGCTGTGGTCGTAGTGATCCAATCTGCCCTCCAACGCCGACGCACCATGCCAGAAGGTTACGCGTTCTTGCCGACAACTTTGGTCCTCCGGATTTGCGACACAATACGGTTGCCGAACAGCCCCTGTCTCCGGAAACTCGATACAACGAACTCGTGGCCATAACTGGAAGTCGCGTCGATCAGTTGCGGGTCGCGGAAGGTCGAGAAGATGAAGCGGAAACGGATTCGCCGATGAGACATCTGACCAGTACAAGACTTCCGTCGATACCGGAACGAGCTCGTGGGATTTTGGCGGAACCGGAAGAGCCGCTTCCCCTGCATGGGAAGCTCGGATGGACAGCCACGGACGGATCTTTTACATTGATCATGCTTCGAGAACCACTTCGTGGCAGCGTCCAGGAGCGCATTCTGGGCTGTCTGGCCCGGATCAGCATCGTCAACAGCTTGATCGTCGTTACCAGTCCATAAGGAGAACGATCTACGACCGACGGGATGCTGGAAATCGAAGTCCTCCACGGTTCGGATTCGAGAACATCAACCCACGGCAGGGTGCATCAGCGATCGCCGTAGCAGTCAACGCCGCTCAAATCGAAAATCTCCAGCTTGATCGTGCTGCCCATCCAGCACTGCTGATGATCTGTCGGCCCGACTTCTACTCCATGCTACACACCAACACGGACGCCATTCAGATCTACAATCGCAACTCGGCGCTCAAGCACATGGTATCGCGTGTCCGACGGGATCCGACCTGCTTCGGACGGTACCAGCACAATCGGGATCTTGTTGCGCTGGTTAACTGTTTTGCTGCACCCGATAAGGACATTCCTTCCGGGTGGGAAACCAAAATGGATCAGAGTGGCAAGCAGTTCTTCATCGATCACGTTAATCGTCGGACGTCGTTTATGGATCCTCGGATGCCTACGGACTGTCCGCGAGCTCGGCACCGCCCGGAACAGCTGATTGCGACTACCGTAGCTCCCATTGACGTAGCGCCGGCTCCACCACCCAGGCCACCCGCCTTGCCTCGGCTGAGCATCGGATCGCCGGAGATTCCGGTAGCATACAATGACAAGGTAACACTCCGATTTGTCACCGTAACCTACATTACCTAACATTCTTCACTCATTTCGATTTCACAGGTCGTCGCCTTCCTGCGCCAACCCAACATCCTGGAGATTCTCCGCGAGCGGCACGGAGCGGCCGCCTGCTCGCGGAATCTTCGCGAAAAAATCAACTCCATTCGGGTGGAGGGAACGGCGGCGCTGGACCGGCTCAGTCATGACCTTCAGCTGACGATCCTGCTGAGGTGAGTGTTTTTGCTAATTTTTTTTAGAAAGGAATCAAGGAAGTTCTGCGCAGCAGGTGGATCGGCGCTAGAACGTCGGCCGGCAGAGCCTTACGCGTGGATTCGGTTGGGTGAATTCGGACGGCGTTGACCGACTGACGGTCAGCTTGGTGTTGGAGAACGTTTATGGGGCTTATGAATGATGGTAATAACTTTGGCGCAGGGTTGTGGCTTGTTTGTAATTCAGTGGGTTGTTGGTCGTGGGCTCTGCAAAATTGCACGCAACGTTTGGCAGCCGGCGATGCGTTGTGTCCTTGAAAGCGGTGGCCGAATTTGCAATTTGGCCAATCAAGAAACCAAAACAAACCAAGTGAAGGGCAATCGAGGAATGTTTTTTTTTTTGAAAAAAATGGATGCAGAATATTTTAAAATATTCAACACTTTCAAAAATTAGGATGGAAAACATCGAAAGGTTGGATGTTTAACCTCTCATTGAATGCCTGGCATAAATAACTTTTCGTTAGACGACGACAAGACGACTAAATAGAGCTTTATGACGTTTCTCGTACGCACACTAGCGCACCATTTGATTTTGCTGGCCGGACAAAATTTAACCTCAATCTTTTTCGTATACGTACACGCAATACATGCGCACGTAGATAACTCTATTAGACGATGAGAAAACAAGACGATGAAACAAAGAATATATAAAGAAAATCAATATAATAGAATAGAGAAAATTTGACAGTTCCTGAAACTGCTAAATCAATCTAAAAATAAGTTGGTATTACCAATTTTCCAGGTGGAACTATGCTGTCAGTTCTAAAAGCTACAGTACTCGTTCGGTAAATGGGCGTTGTATAATTGGGCTGTTTTTTTCTTGGGTGTTCGATAGCTAGTAGAGGTGGGCAAAACCGCTCTTTTTTAGGACCCGCTCATTTTCTTTCGCTTATTAAAAAGAGCCGCTCTTTTGAACGGCTCTTTTGTTCTTTTTCCAAATTTGGATGAAAAGGTTTTTTTTTAAGAATCGTGTGGTTTCATAAGTTATTTCACATTAGACTTTTACAAATTATTTGATAAAAAAATAAAACTGAAAACGAGAAGATGCCCTTAAAAACCATAGGTTTTGGTGGTCTCTATGTAAAGATTTCTACTCGGACCTAAACATTCGAGTAATTGAATGGCATCCAAACTTAAATCTAGGATGTTGGAAAAATTGCAAAAAAATGAAAATTGTGTTTATTTCTGCAAGAATTGAACTAATGCTGATATTTTATTTAAAGAAAACATTCTGTGAACTCTTTTCTACATTCTGATTTAATCGATGAAGACTATAAACGCTAAAGTTTAATCGGACAAAAGGATTTATTTTTTTCCTAAATCTCTAAACTATTCAGTAGATTTTTGGTAACATTTTACAAATTATGCAATTTGAAATGCTCAAATTTGTATTCCAGTAATACTGTAATGTACAATCAGTTGTAAAGTGAATTGCATTTTTTTCATGTTGTTTAAAAATCATTTATTTTTGGGATTAATTTTGTAAGCATTGACATATTTAAAATTGAATTTTCAATTCTCAAAACAAATTTAATACATTTTTTTTTTGGAAATTCAATAAATAAAAAAAATCATCAATCTTAAGCCGGTTCTTTCAAAAGACCGAAGTTTAAAAAAGAACCGCGGTTCTTTTTTTGTGAGCCACGGTTCTTTAGCTCTTTTTAGTGAACCGGCTCGTTAAGCGGCTCGCTCTTTTTTGCCCACCTCTAATAACTAGACTGGGCCACTTGAAAAGCATACAAACGTAGCTGGTATTCTAGCTGAATTATCAACAAAAACCGTAGAATAGCAATTAATATTTTAACAGTAAGCTTGTTAATCTTTAAATAACTAAAAACCGTTGACTCCTTTTACTCAACTCAACTCAAATTTTCTTAAGAACATAAGATGACAACAAATCAAAACTGGGTGCAATCGGATCAAAAAATTTGACATTGTTGATTTTTTAAACATTGATGGAAAACAGACAGGAGACCTTTAAAAACTTTTTAAATGAAGTTAACGTTTCTTGAATGTTTTAAGCTTTTCAAATGACGTAACATTTTTTTTTTGTAAATATAGACGTTCTTTTGCCTTCCTCACTGAGGTAAGGCTATAATCCTGCTCTAAAAATGAACTTCGTATAAAAACGTCGTAGACCCACCTTCATGTATACATATCGACTCAGAATCGAAAACTGAACAAATGTCTGTGTGTATGTGTGTGTGTATGTGTGTGTGTATGTGTGTGTGTATGTGTGTGTGTATGTATGTATGTGACCAACAAACTAGCTCATGTTTCTCGGCACTGGCTGAACCGATTTGACCCGAACTTGTTGCATTCGACTTGGTTTAGGGTCCCATAGATCAAGTTTTATACAGATTGAAGTTTCGATAAGTAGTTCAAAAGTTATGTATAAAAATGTGTTTTTACATATATTTGGATCTCACTTAACTGTATGTAAACTATGTCCGGGTCCATCATCCGACCCATCGTTAGTTAGGTTATCAAAAGACCTTTCCAACGAGTGCAAAACATTGAAGATCTGGCAACCCTGTCTCGAGATATGGCCACTTAAGTGATATTGATGTACTTTTTTGAAGCCGGATCTCACTTAAATGTATGTAAACTATGTCCGGATCCACTATACGCCTATTGTTGGTTAGGTTATCAAAAGACCTTTCCAACGAGTGCAAAACATTGAAGATCTGACAACCCTGTCTCGAGATATGGCCCCTTAAGTGATATTGATGTACTTTTTTGAAGCCGGATCTCACTTAAATGTATGTAAACTATGTCCAGCTCCAATATCCGACCCGACGTTGGTTAGGTTATCAAAAGACCTTTCCAACGAGTGCAAAACATTGAAGATCTGGCAACCCTGTCTCGAGATATGGCCTCTTAAGTGATATTGATGTACTTTTTTGAAGCCGGATCTCACTTAAATGTATGTAAACTATGCCCGGATCCACCATCCGACCCATTGTTGGTTAGGTTATCAAAATACCTTTCCAACGAGTGTAAAACATTGAAGATCTGGCAACTCTGTCTCGAGATATGGCCACTTAAGTGATATCGATGTACTTTTTGGAAGCCGGATCGAAAAAATAGATGAAACTTGTGTACAGCGATTGTTGTGAGGAAGGCTCCAACCACATAGGTGGATTAAGTTAGTTTTTTGCTTGATGATGCTTGAGATTGTTGATTTGTTAGTCCTGCTCCAAACTTAATAAGAATTTTCTTGATGGTAATAGTGTCGAAAAATAAACTGCAACCGATCTGTTTTTTTTGGACAAACACACACACACACACACACACACACACACACACACACACACACACACACACACACACACACACACACACACACACACACGTGAACCGTGGGGACAGGTGAGGGTCCCTGCGGAGCTTAGCTGCCAGCTACCGGGCGGGTTGCAGTTGGCGGATAGCTGTCGGCGATTGCATACATTCATTGCATCGCCCCCGGACCAGCAGCGGGAGGATGTCTAGGACGTGGCGGAATTGAACAAGGGCTCTGTTTAATTTCTTCGAAAAAACCACATGGGTCCGTAAACACCTCTGTCAAGCGATCGAACGCCGCTATAAGTGTTTTAGCCCAAAACCTCACCAAACCCCGAATCCAAGATGTGACGCGACCCGTGTCGAGGGATGCATGGCTGGGGGGGTTCAACAAATTCCCAGTCGATAACGGAGCCTGTGGGGCACAGGGGCGCACCCCACACGTAATTTGCCCTTACTGCGGCACGGCAGGGCACTGGCGCAGCGGACCGTATTTCCCTAGCGACTCGTGGGATTCAAAATGAAGACAAGTGAAACAAACCAACAAAAGGGTCCCGATGCGCCCCAAGCATCGGAAAACACGGAGGTAGAAGAGGACGCAAACGTCGAAATGGCAGGAGGCGAGTCAAACGGCGGCGACACAGCAGGCGGAGTGGCGAGCGCGTTCCGTGGAAGCGGGAAGGTGTTGAGATCCCCAGTGTTGAACCAGGCGGCTGCTTCGAGTCAGCAGATAGGAGTAATTGGAGAGGAGACTCCCAAGTCATCCTTGTTGAACTTCGCCGGCAGTACCCCTCAGGACGGAGTCCTGCTCGGAAGGACCGCGTTGCAGGAGGTCAGAAGGAGGGTCAACGAACTCTTTGATTTCATCAAGGACAAAAACAACGTCCACACCAGAATCAAGCAGATGGTGAATGGAGTCAAGGCAGCCATGAATGCCGCAGAGCGCGAAAACAACTCGCTGGTGGTGACGCGGAATTCACTGAAGCTCAGAGCTGAAAGAGCCGAAGAAACGCTGAACGCAAAACTGGAGGAGGAAGCGCTACGGGAGAAAGCACCTAAAACGCCGCCCGGCCCAAGCACAAAAAGGGACAGGGAAACGCCTGGAGAGGAGGAGGATGCAAAGAAGCAGAAGCAGGGGAATGGAGACAGTCCGGACCCAGCGAAGGAGCCAGAACCAGACCCAGGGAAGGAGGAGGAATGGGAGAAGGTCAAGAAAAAGAAGCGGAAGAAAAAGGAAGCAGAACGAGGACACCCAAAACCCAAGTTTCGCAGGAGCGTAACAAAGGCGAGGCTTTGGTGGTCGAGGTGAAGGAAGGTGTTTCGTACGCAGACCTCCTCCGGAAAGTACGAACCGATCCGGAACTCAAGGAGCTTGGCGAGAACGTGGTTAAAACCAGGCGCACCCAAACCGGAGCGATGCTTTTTGAGCTGAAGAAGGATCCCGCGGTCAAGAGCTCAGCTTTTAAGTCCCTCGTCGAGAAAGCCGTAGGCTACGAGTCGAAGGTGAGAGCGCTATCACCGGAGACAACGATCGAGTGCAGGAACCTGGACGAGATCACGACGGAGGAAGAGCTAGAAGATGCGCTGATCGTTCTTCTGGATGACCGTACGACACCGATGGCAATCCGGTTGAGGAAAGCCTACGGCGGCACGCAAATTGCGTCGATCCGACTATCGACGCCTTCGGCGTCTAAGCTGCTGGAAACCGGCAAGGTCAAAGTAGGGTGGTCGGTGTGCCCACTGAGGCCTGTTCCTCGAGTGACCCAGCAGATGACGAGGTGTTTCCGCTGTATGGGTTTCGGCCACCAGGCGAGAAATTGCGACGGTCCCGATCGAACCAACAGTTGCAGAAGGTGTGGTAGAGAAGGCCACATGGCAAGAGACTGCAAAAATCAGCCGAAGTGCGTGCTCTGTAAAGAAGGCGACGGCAATAGCCATGCGACGGGTGGCTTTAATTGCCCGGTGTACAAGAAGCTGGCCTCGGGCAAAAGTAATGGAGGTGTCCCAGGTGAACCTCAATCACTGCGACACTGCACAGCAACTGCTGTGGCAGTCGACCGCGGAGACGGGGTGTGACGTGGCAATTATTGCAGAACCGTACCGAGTTCCACACGACAACGGAAACTGGGCCGCGGATACAGCAAGAATGGCGGCGATACACGTGATGGGGCGGTACCCCATACAGGAAGTGGTCTCGAGGGCGTTTGAAGGATTCGTGATCGCCAAAATAAACGGAACCTTCTTCTGTAGCTGCTATGCTCCCCCAAGATGGACCTTGGAGCAGTTTCAGCAGATGCTGGATAGTCTGACCGATGAACTGATCGGACGAAGCCCGATCGTTATCGGAGGTGACTTCAACGCGTGGGCGGTCGAGTGGGGTAGCAGATGCACCAATGCTAGGGGCATAGCCTAATGGAAGCTCTGGCAAAGCTAGACGTTAGGCTGGCGAATCGCGGAACCAGCAGTACCTTCCGCAAAGACGGTCGTGAGTCCATTATCGACGTTACGTTCTGTAGCCCGCGACTGGCGGCCGACATGAACTGGAGGGTGAGTGAGGACTATACCCATAGCGATCACCAAGCGATCCGGTACAGCATCGGGAGACGAGCCCCTGTACCAGATAGGAGCAGCCGGTCCTACGGAAGGAAATGGAAGCTGCAGTACTTCGACGAGGGTCTCTTCGTGGAAGCGCTCCATTGGTGTGAGGTCCCCAAGACTTGAGTGCCGACGTGCTAACAGCACAACTGGTGACAGCATGCGACACAACCATGCCGCGGAGACTGGAGCCAAGGAACTGTCGTCGTCCAGCCTACTGGTGGAATGAAGAACTCGGTACCCTTCGGGCAAGTTGCCTCAGCGCCAGAAGACGAGTCCAGAGAGCAAGATCCGAAGCAACTAGAGAGGAGTGCAGAGAGGAGTACCGGTCTGCAAAGGCCGCGCTCAAGAAAGCGATCAAATGCAGCAAGACAAACTGCTTCAAGGAGTTATGCCAAGACGCTGATGCAAACCCTTGGGGAGCGCATATCGTGTAGCGATGGCGAAGATCAGAGGCCCATCGATGGTGGCTGAAACGTGTCCCGACAAGCTGAAGGTCATTGTGGAAGGGCTCTTCCCAAGACATGACCCAACGACATGGCCTCCTACACCGTACAACGACGAAGGGGGTAGCAACGCCGAAGGTCATCTGATCACCAACGAGGAACTTGTGGCAGTAGCGAAGAGATTGAAGGTGAAGAAAGCTCCCGGCCCGGATGGAATCCCGAATTTCGCCCTGAAATCGGCGGTTCTAGCATTCCCGGACAGGTTTCGAACAGTCCTGCAGAAATGCCTGGACGAAGGACACTTCCCCGACCCGTGGAAGGTTCAAAAGCTCGTGTTGCTGCCGAAGCCAGGCAAACCACTGGGGGACCCATCATCGTATAGGCCTATATGTTTGCTGGACACCCTCGGAAAGCTTCTGGAACGGATCATCCTTAACCGGCTGACCAAGTACACGGAGAGCGAGCATGGCTTAGCAGCGAGGCAGTTCGGCTTCCGTAAAGGGAGATCCACGGTGGACGCCATCCGGAAAGTGGTCGAGAAAGCCGACGAAGCGCGGAGGAAAAACGCAGGGGGAACCGTTGCTGCGCAATAGTCACGATTGACGTCAAGAACGCGTTCAACAGTGCGAGCTGGGCGGCCATAGCAGCAGCGCTGCACAAAATGAAGGTGCCTGACTATTTGTGCAGGATCTTGAAGAGCTACTTCGAGAACCGCGTGCTGGTCTACGACACTGCCGATGGACAAAAACCGTTGTTGTTACCGCGGGAGTTCCGCAGGGATCCATTCTGGGTTCAGCACTGTGGAACGGAATGTATGACGGAGTGTTGACACTGGGACTACCCAACGGCGTAGAGATTGTTGGCTTTGCAGACGACATAGTGCTGACGGTAACCGGCGAAAATGTCGAGGAGGTCGAAGTGCTGGCTATGGAGGCAATCGCAATGATCGAGAACTGGATGCTCGAGGTGAAGCTGCGGATCGCTCACCACAAGACGGAGATGGTGCTGGTTAGTAACCACAAGAAGGTGCAGCAGGCCCAGATACACGTTGGAGAACACGTCGTGCACTCGAAGAGAGCGCTCAAGTACCTCGGGGTGATGGTGGATGACCGGCTGAACTTCAACAGCCACGTCGATTACGCCTGCGAGAAGGCGGCTAAGGCGATCATGGCACTGTCGAGGATGATGCCGAACAACGCTGGACCCAGGAGCAGTAGGCGCCGCCTCTTGGCAAGTGTCGCGACGTCCATACTTAGGTACGGCGGACCGGTATGGTGGACGGCGCTGGGGACGAAGCGAAATCGAGCGCTGCTCGACAGAACGCAGAGACTGATGGCCATGCGGGTTGCAAGCGCGTACAGGACCATTTCGTCGGAAGCAGTTGGCGTCATAGCCGGAATGATCCCCATCGGCATCACACTGGAGGAGGACACCGTGCGCTACACCCGGAGAGGCACGAGAGGTATCCGGGAAGCTGCGAAAGCCGAATCGCTGGCAAGGTGGCAACGTGAGTGGGACACCACGGAGAAAGGCAGATGGACGCATCGGCTTATCCCGTCCGTATCCACGTGGGTGAGCAGAAGGCATGGAGAGGTCACCTTCCACCTCACACAGTTCCTGTCGGGCCATGGCTGCTTCAGGAAGTACCTGCACAGGTTTGGACATGCAGAGTCTCCTCTCTGTCCGGACTGCGTCGATTGCGAGGAAACACCGGAGCACGTGGTGTTCGCCTGCCCTCGCTTCGAGGCAGCGCGAAGCGAAATGCTGGCCATTATCGGAGCGGATACCAGCCCGGATAATGTGGTGCGAAGAATGTGCAGCGACATCGCCAAGTGGAATGCGGTCGTCGGAGCGGTGACGCAGATCACTTCGGCTCTCCAGCGGAAATGGAGAGACGATCAGAGGAGGAACGACTAGGAGCCTAGTCGAAAACCCACGAGTGTGGCTGTGAAGGAGAGCACGTTATGATGGTCGGCTCTACCAAATCGGTACACGTCTCGATGGTCACAGGAGTCGAGAACCCACGAGTGTGGCTGTGAAGGAGAGCACGTTATGACGGTTGGCTCTACCAAATCGGTACACGTCTCGATGGTCCAAGGAGAGGGCTGCATATGACTAGCCGATCAAAAGCAACGCGATTCTTGGGCGCGGTTAAACCCTCGCATGGACTCATATGTATGTAGGACAGGAAATGGTTCTAGCACCCGGCATGGATCCTGTAAGTAGACTAGTGCAGAAAATGCAACGCCTCCCCCCGAAGTTATACCGAAAGGTGGTCCCGGGGGGACAAGGGCACGGCGTTCAAGGACTGGTTTAGTGGGTCGGGAAAACTCTTTTTGTTTTCCCAACCCCACACTACCTGAGAAATGAATTCTCAGGTGTCTGGTAGCAGATTCCGACCTTGTAAAAAAAAAAAAAAAAAAACACACACACACACACACACACACACACACACACACACACACACACACACACACACACACACACACACACACACACACACTCACTCACACACATACATACATACATACATACACACACACACACACACACATACACACACACACACACACACACACACACACACACACACACACACACACACACACACACACACACACACACACACACACGAATATCGTTTTATTTGCACTCCGACGCACTTGCTGAGACAACGTATACCGTAATCTGGGGTGAATCGGGACTACAGTCTGAATAGGGACAGCAGTTTTTAGAGCACTTAAAGCTTTTAAATTTAGAAATGAATGTACCTTTGATAGGATTTCCATTTGTTTTTAGAATATTTTCCAACAGGTACGGTTTTTCTCAAGATTATTATTTTTAAAACATGTACTGGGGTAGACCACACAAAGTCCATGCACTTTTTCGGAAAAAAAGTTTTTTCAATAATGTTTAGAAAAATAGTTACGTTAAAATTCTTAGTTTTAATTCCGGGGTGACTTTGATAGTCATAGTTTTTCTTGTTAAAATCATATTTAAGATGTTCAAACTTTATTTGTACGCTAAATGTACCATCACTAAGGTAGCTGATATAGTTTTTAAGAAAAAAAATAAATGTTTATATTTAGTTTACTAAGTGTATAAGCTTTTTAGCAAAATACATATAAACTTTAGGTAAAATATTTAAATAGTTGGAATTTTGCCTAAAATTTGTTAAAACTAGTTTTGTTTATAAAATTATCGATTTATATTGCATTTTATAATGAATTCGAAGCACGAATCACAAGTTTTCACATTTTACATGAAATTCTTTCAACTGAAATTGCCTATAAATTTGGAGATTTTTTTTAATTGTGTTTCAAAAACACATATTATTTATTATTTACAAACTTTTTTAACCTTCTCCTAGTGGAAAATTGTTCAAAGAATCCGAAAATGCATTCCGTTTTCCGATTAAAAATCATGTTCATTGAGAAAATCATGACACTTTGAGAAGTTTAAAATAATGACTTTTATCAACATTTTCTTACCTATAGTTAACTAACTTTTTAAACTTGTCAAAATTTTATGAAAAGTTCTTCTTGAGGTACTTTGAACACTTCTCTACCATGGTCAGTATGTTTCTAAGCCATTCCTTGCGTATTTTAATTGTACTCTTCATTTTGCGGAAAAATCGCAAACCTATCAAAGTCACCCCGACTATCAAAGTCACCCCGTTTTACGGTACACATTTTATTGGCCTGAGTCTGTTCTAACCGAAACCATCCAGAAAAATCAAAATATTGTGCTCTAACATGGTTAAAACTGCTGTCCCTATTCGCCCCATGTGTCCCGATTGACCCCAGTTTACGGTACTCTTCGGGAAGGCTCTGATGACCAGCGCATTTCATGCCACCGCGGTCATCTAAAGGTCCAAAGGGGACCATTGAATTATCAATTGCCACCTTGATTGCAGGCCTCCGTAGTCATCGAAACCTCCACGGAAGTAGTTCTGGTTGTGGTTGTGACGCTCGTGATAAAGGCACTCACCCTCGCCTTCCGTTCATCCTAGAACCGATCCCCACATCGCTCGCCTATTTGACCCGTGTTTTTCACACCACGATGCATCAATTTTACAGTTTTCTTTTATTGATATTCATCTAACCTGCGGGAAGATACACAAAGAGAAGAACCATAGTTCGGATATGCCCCTGGTTCTTTGACTCGGTACGCGTCGCTTCCTAGTGACCACATGCGGAGCCGTCAGCTGGTTTGAGGAAATAAAGTGGGATGATTCGGAAGAACTTTCCTCAAGGAATCTCTTCCTGTTGGTGCTTTTAGACGCCATTGCCACCACTCCCAGCTGCGTCGTCTTAAGTCCGCCTTCTTTAAATCGTCATCGATAGCTGGCAGGTGCTCCGGAAAGCATTTATTCCCGGTTACTCAGTAATCTACCACGGTGGAGGAATGGACCTACACCTGGCCTCCCGGTTGACAGTATCGGACACACCGGTCATACATAACCACCATTTTTCCATCGCTGCAAGTGGAAATGCTCGCTCTTCCAGGTTCCAGGAATGGTCGAACTGAAACCGGAATGTTCCGGAACCGTTTTTAAATCTGTGTTCCGATCGCGTACAATCTGTGTTCCGCCTACACTTATTTTTGTCCATTTTTTTTATCCGCCAAAAACAATGTTGTTGTTTACCATCTGTCAACTCAAGGTTGAAAAGTGCACGGTGGGAATGCTCACTCAAATTTTCGTTAAAGTATTGACTAGTATATTGATATCTGCGTCAATATATCGACGAACAGTAAAAACTTTAACTCTGTACACCCCCTAGATAAGAATAATATTTCGGTTTGTTTTAGAGAAAAAAAATAGTAACAGTAACCTTTTTTGTTTTATAAATTTGACTGAAGAAATAAATGTTTTTTTTTTCCAGAATAAGAAATGTTTATTTCTAGAATGCAAATTGGATTTCTTAAAGATGATCCAACCGTCAGATCAATTCGTATCCAAACAGGAAATACTTCCACCAAGATCATCCAGCTAATATCAGCGACGATCCTTGGCGTCTACATTTCCGTAAGTTTGACGCTTAAAAATGCTAAATAATCTCCATTAATTGTGGCTTTCAATTATTTCTCAAGACAAAAATGCAACGTTTTCCCTAGAAACAACGGCCACCCTTTCCACAGTAAATAAAGTATTTTACAGTGGAATCTCTTGCTGTCGAACTTCTCGATATCAATATTGCTCCAGCTGTCAATAAATTTTTCAGTCCCTTTAAATAGATTGCTTTGATTTTTCGTTCTATAATTTGATAACTCCCGTTTTCGACGGTCCCTTCAATATCGACAACGAGAGAGTCCACTGTAATATCGACAGGCAAAGTAGTAGCGTAGTAGGCAGCGAGTGCGTGTCGCAGCCCTATTAATAATTCTGTACCAGCCACGATCGTGCCGGCCGGCCTGCCGGTAGATTTGAAGCCGGTCGATCAGTCGAGAAAAATGATCTCGACCATGCATCCAGCGACGATGGGTCACTACAGTGAAAGCCTGCTGGATTGACTTTGACGTTAGACAAATTGAGTTCACGATCAGTGTACCCGGTTAAAACTAAGAAGTGTCAAAGCAGCGAAACTTGTCTGTATCACTACTGGTCAGTTTCGCCGAATACGCGCTCGATCGCGTGCTGCCGCCACAAACGATCCGATTTAATCGATAAGGAGTCGACCGGCTGCAGTTGCCCGTTTTCACACTCTCTGCGATCTTGCGAGAGTTGAGACGAGATGAGCATCGTTAAATCGCGCGCGCGAGCTGTTGTTTAGTCATTGCTCCGCCACGTTTGGTGTGTGGGTGTTTATTAAGAATAATAGTAAGGTAAATAGAAGACGTTAGACACGCTGCACGCTGGCTAATTAAGAACAGATAAATTAGTACCTTTGGAGGGCGCGTGGTGTTATTTTATCGACAGTTTCATTTGCATTCCGATGTACACAGAAATAGTCATTCTGGAGTCATTCCCGCCTGTAGTTTACTCTAATGACAGTAAATATTACTCCCGTTTGATTGCAGAAACATTTTTTTAGGCGGCGGCTCTCTGATTGATTGCCTGGGAGGTGTGGGTGTGACTGATAGGATAATTGCTACTGGAAGTGTAGCACTGCACTGATATCGTTGAAGGGACTGATTGGAGATGACTCAAGTAGACCTGGCTTAGAATCAATCAACCTGGAGCGATTTTCTAATGAAAAGATATCAGAGTTGTATTGTCAATTTAATTTTGGTTAACCGCGGTGGATTTTCTTGAAATAATTCGAACTGTCAAAAATCCACCAAAGCATCAACCCCATTGATCACACAAAAAACTGTGGCAGAAAAGTATCCACCGGTAGATGCTTTGGTGGATTTTTGACAGTTGGAATTATTTCAAGAAAATCCACCGCGGTTAACCAAAATTAAATTGACAATACAACTCAGAAGTTTAGTACCGTAAACTGGGGTGACTTTGATAGCCCGGGGTGACTTTGATAGGTTTTTCAAATGCCCGTCAAATTAATATCTATACATTTTTGAGAATTTTAAGTATGTAAGCATTAAGGGATAGCTTATTATCGAACATATATGCAAAAATGTGACTGTTACATTGGATGTATCAAAATTAGTGGCCAAATCAAATTTCTATCAATGTCACCCCGGGCTATCAAAGTCACCCCAGTTTACGGTACATATTTGAGTACATAACCTCAAGGCACCGGATCTCAAGATTATCGCTGTATCAACGACTTGAAACGAATCATGAAATTTAATGTTTCAATCTCAACAAAAGAACCATTAGAGAAATGTTTTGCTTTCTCAAATGTCTTCTCCTTCTTATTTCAAAAATAAAAGTTGAATTGATATTATGAAAACATAACAGATTTATTTCACAATAATTTAATAATAATCATTTGTTTAGGTACCATAACTTGAAAAACACATAATTCAGCCTTCTGTGATCAAAATTTGATTTTACGTAACTTTTCCCATATAATCTGCAGAATTCCCGGAATCGGTTCCAGAGTGGCCAAAGTTGTAACTTTTTGGCGTAAGAACCTTTCTTGGACTTATACGAACCCAACACAACAAAGAGCTCCTCGATCCGATTCTCCATATTGAACTGATTCGCGTTCGAACAAAACCGTCGAAATTTGTTATATATATAGATGATGCAGGGAACATTTTTCCTCAAGCACACAAAGTGATTGGAAATAAGGGAAAAAAGTTATGCAGGTTTCATTTGAAATTTTAGAGATTTTCTGATAAAATTGCACTCCCTCTTTCCTAAAAACTGCAATATTATGAATATTATGATATATGAATATCAAATTCAGATCATTATTTTTATGAAATCTTTTTTTGAGAAATGTTTCTGGGCCCATTGAGTATATAAATTACTACAGGAAAGAAATTTTCTTAGTTTTAGTAGGCTTATTGAAACTCACAGGAGATCTCATACTTATTTTGAGGTCAGGTGATAATATTGTAGTTAAAAAGATTAATTATGCGTGGATTTGTTAAGCAAAACAATTTATTCATTGTATTTTTCATTGTTTCAAATTTGTATGCCAGACTTGTTTAACATGTTAAGCTCAATTATTTGAGATTTAATTAATAGTTTGTTCGTGCAAGACGGTATTTGTGTCCGTCCCCTGTGTACTTTATAATCTGGCCTAGTATAAAAAATTGTCGCAATTCAATGATTCTTGATAAAGCAATGGATAAAAGGATCTCCAAAACACAACACTAGTTGTTCAGTTGAACTAAATGTAATTTGCAAAGTACATCAAATTAACACAAATTTATGTAGAAAATCGAATTCAAAGTTGCTGAGGTATCGCATTTAAAATTTAAGCGCTTTTTGGGGGATTACTAAAAAAACCCATTTATGTTTCTTTAATTTTGGCAGTATTTCAGCAACTCAGGGTCCAATCCAATTCTCCTACTACTTAATGTAGGAGTTTTATGAGAAGCGGAACGAAATAAAGAACACGTCCATGGCCGGAGAGAACTTCTTTTCGAATGAATTTATTGTGTTATATACATTTGTATGTGGGTGTAAATAAATTCTGCACTGATAAGAATCATCTTACGGACACTGATAAGAATCGTCTTACGGACGATTGTGTCAACACTTAAAACCTCGGGAAATTGCATTTTTTTCGGAAGAATCAAACTTTAGGTGGGTTTATCTCGAAAACGGTGCATTTCATCAAAATATGTGAAAAGTACTTTAAGGTAATAAATCCGAAGATCTCTGAGTGCATAATTGACAAAGGGAGCGCGTGGTCGTAAAAAATATTCGGAGTGAAAAGTGATTTTTTTTTTGTGTGTGCCTTTTGTTTCGCATTTTTGTCGTGAATTGTGTGCTGCGAGGAGAAGATTGCCCTCTGAAAATGCAGTGTCATCAGTGCATAATTGGCAAAGGGAGCGCGTGGTCGTAAAAACATTCGGAGTGAAAAGTGATTTCTTTTGTGATTTTCAAAGCCCATTCGCTTTGTGATTTTCAAAGCCCTTTCTATATCATCGTTGATCGGAAGGCACGGCGTCGGGTGGATTGTGTTTAAATTTTTCGAATAAAGTTTTATATTTTTGCGGTGAAAAAGCCGTTTCTATATAATGAACGAAAGACGCACTGACAATTTGGATCGTTGAGTTAATAGTGGAGCAAAATAACTGTATGTGAGTGAGTTTGTGTGTTAACCAGAAAGACCTTCCCATAGCATCGTTGCTCGGAAGGCTCGCCGACGGGTCTGTTATGAAAGTCCTCCCCATAGCTTCGTAGCTCGGGAGGCATCGAAAAGCCAATACCTTATCCTACTAACCCAAAAAAAATAATCACGTGATGCTTGAAGGAGATGCTGTGGATTCAACGGTCTCAAGCGGTATCAACAAGTATATAGCGAAAAACTATGTGCTTGATGAGTCTGCAACTTCAACTATCGGACTAACATTCCTCCCTTTCGTTGAACTGCAGGCTTCTTGGGAGGGCGCCGGTATTGACTAATAAAGTAGAAATCTTCAGAGGTTAAACAGTGAACGGATGGTTGGCTCCCACTGATCATTTTTGATTCATTGTTTAACTTCAGCTGATCTGTCAATAACGGAGTAGCAGCTCATTGGCAGTCAACCATGCTCATGCTCATGCTCATGCTCATAAATCCGATTTAAGATCTCAACGATTTCCAAATATAAAGATTTTTCTATTTTCTTTCAATTTTGACCCTAGAAATCATTTAAAAAAATAAAATCTTCTGTAATCATGCTTTTGGGCTCTAGGTAATTTTGAAGACCCCTACCAGTGCATACAAAATATCGACTTTGTTTGTGATAGGTGACAGAACACTGCAATCGTCTTCACCACGACAACCTGATTCTGACGTTCTACTTTCGTTCGTTTCACATACAAACGAATAAGTGCTACGCAAAATCACTCACACAGTCATTAAATTCACTCTAGGAAAAACATTCACTCAGGGAACGGTCGTTTGACATTCTACCGAAATTCCGATTATCCCATGATCGATTATCCAATGATCGCATTCAAATGACTTCTCTCTTCCCGCAGCAAACACAAGAAAGAGAGAAAGAGAGAGATAAAGAGAGAGAGAGAGAGAGAGAGAGAGAGAGAGAGAGAGAGAAAGAACAACAAGAGAAAGAGCACGTTGTCTTGTTCGGGCGGCTGCTTGAGTGGTGCTCATTTTTCGTTCGTTTCGTCTTTGTGTTTACGTTCACCAACCGTCGCCAAGCAATGACGATAGACGGTGTGTGTCAGCGATTAAATTTCGTTTTCGGAAATGATCGCTGACAGAAAGTTCTATCGAATATTTCAAATCAATTATTCAGTGATAGATCGCTTTTCAAGGCTGATTTCTGGTAGAGTTGCTCTTATTGAAAATAACACATCTTATAAACGCAGCAGGATTGTTTTGAAAAAGCTCATACAAATTCTTGGAAGTTGATAGATCACCCAGGGAATCACAAAATGGGCCAGAAATACTCCATCAGATATGCAAAAAAGCATTTCCTTAGAAATTAGCAATCTCAAAGAGTGTCTAGTTATTTACATTATCGTTGCTTTTCATAAGAAGCAATGCATTGCAATACCTGACCTTCCTCAATATAGCTACATCCTAGCGCAGTTTATGGACAATTTTATTGTGTCATACTCTGTTTTCTCAGTTTTTGCTCAACAACATACACTCAAACCCCGATGGTTTGACACCAACTGTTGTCAAACGAACGGGGTCACGTTTAAGTTTGACACCCCTTTTACACGGAGTTCACACACACTACCAAACGTTTGTTTTGATAGTGTGCGTGAGCGCCGTGTAAAAAGTGGCAGTTCGTCACTCTCTAGTTTGACTTTGACCAACGAACGGGGTACAAACTAAAACTAACCTAATCCACCTATGTGGTTGATGCCTTCCTCACTTTATACCAACAATGGGTAATATTGGTTTGGACACATATTTCAGCTATGTTTTTAGGTCCAGAAAAATAAGTACACAGATATAACTTAAGTTGTCATCGAGACAGGGTTGCCAGATTTTCAATTATGTGGACTCGTTGGAAAGGTCTCTTGATTACCTAACCAACAATGGGTCTGATGATGGTTCCGGACATCGTTTACATACATTTAAGTGAAATCCGGCTTCAAAAAAGTACATAAATATCACTTAAGTGGTCATAACTCGAGACAGGGTTGCCAGATCTTCGATGTTGTGGACTCGTTGGAAAGGTATCTTGATTACCTAACCAACAATGGGTCGGATGATGGATCCGGACATCGTTTACATGCATTTAAGTGAGATCCGGCTTCAAAAAAGTACATAAATATCACTTAAGTGGTCATAACTCGAGACAGGGTTGCCAGATCTTCGATGTTGTGGACTCGTTGGAAAGGTATCTTGATTACCTAACCAACGATGGGTCGGATGATGGATCCGGACATCGTTTACATGCATTTAAGTGAGATCCGGCTTCAAAAAAGTACATATATATCACTTAAGTGGTCATAACTCGAGACAGGGTTGCCAGATCTTCGATGTTGTGGACTCGTTGGAAAGGTCTCTCGATTACCTAACCAACGATGGGTCGGATGATGGTTCCGGACATCGTTTACATACATTTAAGTGAGATCCGGCTTCAAAAAAGTACATAAATATCACTTAAGTGGTCATAACTCGAGACAGGGTTGCCAGATCTTCGATGTTGTGGACTCGTTGGAAAGGTATCTTGATTACCTAACCAACAATGGGTCGGATGATGGATCCGGACATCGTTTACATGCATTTAAGTGAGATCCAGCTTCAAAAAAGTACATAAATATCACTTAAGTGGTCATAACTCGAGACAGGGTTGCCAGATCTTCGATGTTGTGGACTTGTTGGAAAGGTATCTTGATTACCTAACCAACGATGGGTCGGATGATGGATCCGGACATCGTTTACATGCATATAATTGAGATCCGGATATATGTGAAAACACATTTTTATACATAACTTTTGAACTACTTATCGAAACTTCAAACAATTTAATAGCGATGTATGGGACCCTAAACCAAGTCGAATGCAACTGGTTCGATCAAAATCGGTTCAGCCAGTGCTGAGAAAACTTGGCAAGATTTTTGAACACATACATACATACACACACACACACATACACACACACACACACATACACACACACACACACAGACATTTGTTCAGTTTTCGATTCTGAGTCGATATGTATATATGAAGGTGGGTCTTCGAGCTTTAACAAAAAGTTCATTTTTAGAGCAGGATTATAGCCTTACCTCAGTGAGGAAGGCAAAAAAGTGTTAAACGAAATAATGACCAACCACCGGGGGTTGAGTGTATTCAATTAACCGTGAAAAGCTTAGGACTTTCACTGGCACAGTGTCGTGTTTGAGTTAGTGCTTAAGGATACTTAAAAACCTGTTGAAAATTTTAAATTTGTCCACCAAAATCGAAGCTTGAACGAACACGCTGGCAAACACAGTTGAGTTGCAAATCAGGTGCATCCAGCTGTGAAGTCGTTGGTATTTTATTTTGTTTGCTGCTCGACACCCGCGACGCTCGATTGGGTCGAGAGTTTATTTTTGCAACCATCCAAAAAAAAAAAATGCATCTCTTCTTTAATAACAAGTCGCTGTGTGGCACAAGTGCAGATGATATTAATAACTATCGACTTTCAAGTGCGGTACGAAGCTTGTGTCGAGGACTTGACACGAGATCAAAAAAGTTGTGTTTTCAAAAGCAAACGCAAACAGGAAGTTGGTAATGATTTCAAATTTAATGCCGCCATTAATGGCTGCGGTTTGCATTAGTTTTGAAAGGAAACTAACTATTCGACACAGATTTGTAAACCGGCGAACAGTGCGATATTCATGAATTAATAAAAATTGGCAAAGCGATAGACAAGCAGGGTTTTTTTGCAAAGAATGTGTTGTTTGGAGTTTGTTATATGTTTTGATTTTATTCGAGGATATAAACAAACCATGACTTTCAAAAGAAATATCTTGCAAATAATTCTGAATAATATTTTTTTTAAATTTAAGTCAATCAAAATTGGACAGATTTAGTAGCAGCTTAAGTTTACCGTTTAGCCCAAATAATCATTCTGCTTTTTGACAGTCACCACACCACGGAGCACAGATTGTCAGCTGTTTCGGAATTCATACTCTTCAATCGCTGTGCAAATCTACTAAGACATGACAACCTTCATGTTGTGTTTCGCCTTTGCAATTGGAAACCCCTCGCCGAGTTGTTTGCATCGCACCCACATATGACACTCGTGCGAACATAAGTCACAGTCGGTCTTTGTTGAAAAATAAAGCTAAGTTTAGTTGCTAGAAGTGTTGTGCTACTTGCCGTTTCAAGCAGAAACATCAGTACACCATCAACATGGGAGATAAGTGTCGGATCCCTCGCAGCTTCCTTCCGTTCTCGTTTCTACAGCATACAGATTAACCTCGTTTATTTGACACAAATTTGATCACACGAATCGTAGTTAGTTTGACACAACCCCTTATCAAACAATCGGGGTTTTACTGTATTCTGCTTCCGAACTCTGCTCTGGAGATGTGCATCAACCCCACGGTTGTGATTCCAAACAAACATAAACTTTAAAATAACTTTAAAACTTTAAATTTATCAATAAAAATTTTGAATTGATTCAATACATCAGTATTGGAATAATCGGATTTTTTCCAAAATTTCAAAATATCAAATTTTTCAGTGCAAAAACAAGCCATCCAATACCTTCATATCTTTTCCGTCACCAGTCTCCGGTATGTCACGCCCCGCAGCTCTAAAATTCATTCTTGGCGGAGCGCAAGAGTGAAAAATTGCAAATTAACATTTTAATTGTTTTTATTGGAGCCGGCTGTTATTGTTTGGCTAAGCTGCTGCTGCTGTCGCCTCAAACTTGGCTGACATAATCCAGCTTCGTGTGACACTAAGTAGGTCTGGGATCGTTCAGGATTTTTCTCGGGAAATTGCACAGAGCGGAGAAGGACGGTTGAAGAATCTGCAAGAGCTGATAACGACCATGATGGTGGAGGCCGAGATTAAGAGCACATCTCATTTCGATGAAGATGGCGTTTAAAGAAAATTTAAGAGCGATAGCATTGATGTGAACTACTTTACGACGAACCGTAAAACGGTGAAAACCAATAATGGTTATAAATTGTATTTGATTTCTTCGCTGAGATTATGATCATAAAAATAGCTCCCAATTTATTGAATTTACATTTTTGGTCCAATTTTATTACTTGGTTCTTTACCTTTTGAAAAAGGAAAAAAAAGGACGAAACAAGCTTAAAATTTCGTTTCAGATAATATTTATTTTTGTCATCTCATTGCTTAATTGTATGATACATTCATCAATTAAATTTATATCCAAGTGATCGCCCAAGACTGAATCACGATATGACGTTATCCGTTATGCAGTGAGATCAGTTAAACTTGAGTGGCGTCATCGTTGCTTGCTCATCGTCAGTAAATTAATGTTTTGACACACAAATTATACCTTTCACGATAGTCCGTTACTGTTGTTAAGATAGATTTCCTAAACTGCTGCATAAAGTAGGAAGCTATTTATTTGGAATAAAATTAAAGAGTTAATGAAATATTTTGTATTACTTTTTAAGTATTCCTCTCAACTACAATAAAATAAAATAAAATAGTTTTAACTTTGTTGGCATTGTATAATGCAACATAGAAACCAACGACACTTTCTCGAAAAGCAATAAAACCTTTCCAGTGATCAAATTCACGAAACAACATACTCCACAACCATAACAGATCGAATTATTCATCCCCAAGAAGCGGGTCTGTTTACCAACAAACGACTCTTCAGACATCGTGTCTGGAGAGAAGTCGAGATTTTCAGAGAACAAACGACAGCAGCACCAGCAGCAAAACAAAAGTCAAGTCTCTTCTCCATGATCAGTGATGCTATTTTAAGTGCTGACTCGTCGACGCTAACGTGTTAACGCGCGTTCCGCAAATTCATGTGCGGAGTCATAAATCGCTCTCATTGACCCCCAGCCTGGCCGCCGATCAGCGTTCCGACTGCTAAATGTGTGACTTCTAATTAAATCCAACTTAATTACGACTTCGTGGCGCACATGACTTTTTCCTTTTTCCAGAAGAATCCACATGAATGGAATCCTTTTACCCAATCATAACAGAGTCCACTTTGCTCTGGTTTTGCGGAAATCTCGAAGAAAGGAATCGCAGCAAGCTGGAAAGCGAAGAAGGGCACAATAAAATTGGAGATTTACGAGTTTTTGTGCGGCGACGAAGCCAACTTCGATGGACGATACCTACTTGAGTTTTTATGCGTCCAGGCTAAGGCTACTGAGGAGCAATAAGAAAAACAGTCACAAAAAAACAAGCATGCAACATAAACAAACAATTGAACGCTTGTTTGTTGTGAATGTCTGCGGAGAGAGTTATTGTTTTGCGTCGATTATAGTTTACTGCAGCTTCCGGAACGAGAGTTGTGTGTTCGATGAATGATTTTCTTTCATGAAATTCTGACAAACACAATTTTTAAAACTTGTTTAAGCTCAGAATTTATTTTTTTGTGGAACATCTTTAGGCTTCTCTTTTTTTTTTTGAAAATATTGAATTTAAAGAAAAATCTTCTTAAAAACCACAAAAACTTAAAACTAACAAAAATTACAAAAATTACAAAAATTACAAAAATTACAAAAATTACAAAAATTACAAAAATTACAAAATTACAAAATTACAAAATTACAAAATTACAAAAATTACAAAATTACAAAATTACAAAATTACAAAAATTACAAAAATTACAAAATTACAAAATTACAAAAATTACAAAAATTACAAAATTACAAAAACAAAATTACAAAAATTACAAAATTACAAAATTACAAAATTACAAAAATTACAAAAATTACAAAATTACAAAATTACAAAAATTACAAAAATTACAAAATTACAAAAATTACAAAATTACAAAATTACAAAAATTACAAAAATTACAAAATTACAAAAATTACAAAATTACAAAAATTACAAAATTACAAAAATTACAAAATTACAAAAATTACAAAAATTACAAAATTACAAAAATTACAAAATTACAAAAATTACAAAATTACAAAATTACAAAATTACAAAATTACAAAATTACAAAAATTTTAAAATTACAAAATTACAAAAATTACAAAAATTACAAAATTACAAAAATTACAAAAATTACAAAATTACAAAATTTTAAAATTACAAAATTACAAAAATTACAAAAATTACAAAAATTACAAAATTACAAAAATTACAAAAATTACAAAATTACAAAAATTACAAAATTACAAAATTACAAAATTACAAATTACAAAATTACAAAAATTACAAAAATTACAAAATTACAAAATTACAAAATTACAAAATTACAAAATTATAAAATTACAAAATTACAAAATTACAAAATTACAAAATTACAAAGATTACAAAATTTACAAAGAATTACAAAAATTACAAAATAGTTACAAAATTACAAAAATTACAAAAATTACAAAAAATTACAAAATTACAAAAATTACAAAATTACAAAATTACAAAATTACAAAATTACAAAATTACAAAATTACAAAATTACAAAATTACAAAATTACAAAAATTACAAAATTACAAAATTACAAAAATTACAAAATTACAAAAATACAAAATTACAAAATTACAAAATTACAAAAATTACAAAATTACAAAAATACAAAAATTACAAAATTACAAAAATACAAAAAATTACAAAAATTACAAAAATTACAAAAATACAAAAATTACAAAAATTACAAAAATACAAATTACAAAATTACAAAAATTACAAAATTACAAAAATTACAAAAATTACAAAAATTACAAAAATTACAAAAATTACAAAAATTACAAAAATTACAAAAATTACAAAAATTACAAAAATTACAAAAAATACAAAAATTACAAAAATTACAAAAATTACAAAAGTTACAAAAGTTACAAAAGTTACAAAAATTACGAAAAATACAAAAATTACAAAAATTAACATTTAACATATTTCTTAACAAAAAATAATAACTTACTATTTAATTTGCTGAACTAGAGCTCTTTTAATTATTGACCTGGACAACTACGTCACTCTTCAGCTATGTATTAATGGACAGGAAAGCCGTGCCCTTTCACCAATCAAATTCTGACGCTGTACCCCATTACCATATGTTGGGCCGCAGTGTACGGAAACTCCCAGGCCAATGGTGTAGGAAGTATGCATCATTGCAGCTGCAACACACCGTCGTCGCGTCTTTTTCTGTATTGTCTATGATGATGATATCATATATAAATATCGCGTGCAGACCGAATTATCGTGTACTTGCGTGTGTGTTAGCGAAGAAGTGACGGCATCGCGTGCTGTGTGTGATGTGTAAGTGTTCAAGTGCACTAAATGCTCATTGTTTACAACAATTCTCAGCTCTCTCTCACACACAGTCGTGCTCTGAGTAGGCGGTGGAGGCGCCACCTTACCGTTGTTGTAGCGTCGATGCACTAGACGCACTTTTTTATTATTATATTTTTGAAATAAGTACAGGGTAATAAGTAAAAGGGTTTAAAATATGTATATAACAACATTTTCAAATATAGAATTTCAATTTAAACAGACACTATGCTCAACAGCTGTGCATCACTCTCGCTCTCAATTCGATCATCGCGCGTGTTAAACTCACTCTCTCAACATCAACTTCAATTCTCTCTCGCAACTTGCAGCATAACAAACTGGCAGCACTCGGCTTGTTTACGCTGTATGATTTCAGGGTGTTGATGCTTCTGCGCCAACTATGACGGTTAATTGAAATATATTTCAGCTTACCCGGCGTGGCGATCGAAGTAGCTCATTGCGCCGTTCCTGCTCTCGCTCTCACGCAGCCTGCTACATTGACAGCTGGTACTGCTGTTACTGAAACAGTGAGTCAGTAAGCGTCGTGCGCGCCCGCTCGCCCACACTGGAAGTCAGTGAAAATGTGATCCTCGACCGACGAGGATCGCAAAAACATGCACGCGGAGTTGGGTTGGGAGTCGAACCAGAAACCGTCGCGTTGCTTCCGGGATATGGGTTCGCAGTGATGCCGCCGGTAGGGGACAGTTCCGGGATTCTACCGGCCTGGGGCAAAGAAGTGCTGGACAGTCTTTGCGAAACATAAATTTAAAAAAAAGTTCAAAGAATTGTTTCAAAAAGAAACGGAAGAACTCAAAGCGGAAATTGATAAAAGAAGTGTGTTTGTGTGGAACCTTAACAAGAATTTTGTTGAGTGAGTCGTTGGATTTGGGATAGTTTAGTTCGGTTCTTATCGACAAGTTGCTGGTGTATGTAGAGTCCAGATTTGGGCGCTCTTTGTTTGTGAAATAGTTCAAACTTTAAAAGAGCAAGCAACTGTGCGGGTGGCAGAGAGAAGACTTGCACATGTTAATGACTGGGAAGGCAGAGTGATGTTGTGAACCAAGTTAGACGTCAGTTAACACAAAGAAAGTGGATGTTGAGCTGGAGTTGGTGGCGACCAGGTGTTTTAGAGCAGTGTTAAAACAATGTATTAACACTTTAAATAAAAAAGTATACAAATAATGTGTTTCGTTCAAGAACTTGACAAAACCTTTTCAGGCCAGATTGACAACAAAATCTGTTCTAGCGGTTTTGGGCACAATACAAACATCGTTGACCGTTTTGCATGCAACAATATTCTCCAGAAATTCTATGGACAATATTTAGCATCTGTGCGTATTTTGAGCCAAATCGGTCTAGAGAGATTCTTGTAAGAAGAATTTAAATGTTCCAAAATTTCAAGATTCTAAAATTCCAAAATGAATGAAGGATGATGCAAATATTTTTTGGAGTTTATGCCACTCGACTCGCAAAAAAATATAAAAATTGAAGTTAAATACCATGGTTTCAACATTTTAATGAAAACAGTGTTTTTAAATGCACTTTACTGCCCATGTTCGCATAAATGTCCCATATGTAAAAACAGCAAGCTGAGAAAAACGCATTTGAAGTTTGTCCCCCACATAAGGCTACGTGTTAAGTTTTCGCGAAAAAACTAGATTTCCTCCTGATTTCTAGAACAAAATACTGGATGTTATAGGCTCTTTTAAAAGAGCCCACGATTTTGAACCAAACTGCATCAAAAACTCGAAATCGATGAAAATGCATATGGGACATTTAAGCGATCGGCGAGTTTATTTTTCTTCGAAATTTTTATGGTTTTGGCTATAAATGATTATCAACGCGTTTTAAAATGATTTCAGTTTGATTGATAATCTTTTTCCATTGAAATATTGAAGTTTTTTATTTTTCTATTTATTTGCGCTGCGTTTTTTACCGGACTTGGGCATAAATTTTGTAAAATATCCAAAGGTTCCACGATTACAAAACTACTATTTCAGGACTCTAAAATTCCAAACGGCAAAATTCAAATGTTCTGAAACACCAAAATTCCAGAACTCTCATAGTTATCAAATTCCACGAGTCCTAAAAATAAAATTCCTAAACTCCAAATTTATTTTCAAAAATCTGAGCTCCTAACTACAGGACTTTGAAATCCAAAACCTATCCATTAAATGATTCTATCATACAAAAATTCCAACATTCCATAGCTCTTAAATTAAAAAAATCCTGAGAATCTAAAATTCTAAGATTTCAAGGTCCAAAACTAAGTTTCCAAACTTTAAAATTCTATATCCAAACACAAAAATTAAAAAAAGCTTTATGAACATAAAATTTAAAAATCGTTTGGTACGGTATGTCCACGCATCCTTCCTCCCCTGTAGATTCTGTGGAATGTGATCCGTTCACAGAATCCTCTCTGCGGTAAACACAACGCAGTAGGGCTGGCCGCTTTAATTTTTGTATTACATTTTCGGGTGATCTCGGATGTAATGCAATTATTAATATAGACAAGAAAAGTGCTTGGGGCGTAATCTAATCACAAGACTTTCCAGCATGCTTTCATTGGACTGGCTGCGATTGTGTTAGATTAGATTAGATTAGATAAAATTTAAAAATTTTATAAGTCGACAAATTTTCGATTCAAAATTCTTCAATTATTCGAAAATAAAGTTGATATAAATTAATTCAATTCAATTCAATTCGGTTTTATTGGTGAATAATCAAGATACAATGAGTTATTTTGAAGTGCATAACAGAGTTTTGGAGTTCCTTACAGCTGTGTGTTGCATCATAATCCATTTAGGAACAATTATTTCTTTAACTAAGGCACTAGCAAGAGTAAGAAAAAACTATAAAAAAAAACTTACAGAAATTGCAAAGGAAGGGGATAGAGAAAGAGAAAGCTTATATCTAGATCACAGGTCATTTATCCTTTGTAGATATGTTTGATCATCAGTTCCCCAAGGGCCAGGAATTGTTCTGCCTTGTTGCGGCAGCTCCGAAACCGCGTCATCATCTCCCCGCGAGAGCAAAGAACTCCGGCAGGGTGAAGAGATCTTCCCGGTGACTTCTTGCTGGGCCGTACTGCCGCTACCGGCAGCGACCACGCTGGCGAACGAACGCCCCCAACCAGGAGGGAACGCTGAGTTTTCCGCAGGAACCGTACGCTGTCCAGCTGCAGGAACGGCTGCGTTCGTACTTCGCTGAGGAGGGTGGGACGCTTTCTTCTTCCTCTTTTCCTGCTCCTCGAGGTAGGCCTTGCGTGCGACGCATCCACGGTAATTGCCGGTATGGTTGCCGTCACAGTTCGCGCACTTCACGCGCGGCTTGGTTTGTTCTGCCTTGTCCCCCAAGTCCGCCTTTCGTGGCAGTGCGCACGCCTCCGAGAGGTGTGACTCACCGCACTTCACGCAGCGGGGCCGGAGGTTGCAGTTCCGCGAGCCGTGGCCGAATTTCTGGCAACGGTGGCATTGCGCTACGTCCGTCGGGTTCTTGGTGTAAAACCGCCAGTTTACCCAAAACCGTCCAACGTTTTAGTCCGCCGCAGGTCTTGGATCTTGACGGTGCCGCGGTCGAAGTACAACAGGTACAGTGTGTGTGTACCTGTCACCGTTGTCTTGCGCGAGAGCACTTTAATCTCCCGCGGTTTTATTCCGGCGTCCGAAGGTGACCCTTCAGGTCGGAGATCGGACGGTCTTGATAACCCTGCAAGACGACCTTAACAGGGGGCTTCTCGGGGTTGAATGTGTAGAAGTTGAAGTTGCTACGCTTCAATTCTTCAAACACCAGGTCGAAATTCTTTTTGGTCAGTGTGATCACTTGCACTGCCGACTTACCGATTTTCAGACAATATCCGAGGCCTTCCAGCAACTCGTCAACATCGTCCGCTAACGTGTCCAAAACAAAATTGGAGGTGGTCTACGTTCCGTTGGAGAATTGTTCTTTTTTGACGTCGGCACTTTTTTCCGTGCACGACCATCATCGTCGTCGTCGTCGTCGGTAGTGCTGCTACCGTCAGAGTTGTTATTTTCTTCGTCGTCGCTCAGCATCAGGTACTCGTTCCTGATGGGGATGTTGGCGGATGTTGATGTGCCACTGGTCGTGGCACCGGAAGTACCGGAACGGGTTCGCACTGGTGATCTCGGAACGTATCCGGGATGTAGTAACTTTTGTCGATGCCTTCAGCGCTGACGCTCCCTGCGCGATGGCGGCCGACACGGCGTTGGTTTGTTTACCTTTTTGCACACGGCCGGTAGACGAACTTCGCGGGTTTTCGAGGCCGCACTCGAACTGCCACGGCCACGGCCGGCCTTTGGCATGCTGGAGAAGCAAACTCGCGGGTAACCACAATCAATTACGGCGAAAAAACTCGAAAAAACGATGGAGCACTGAGCACTAGCTGCATGCTCTCGTGCGTACACGGAGGGAGCTGGATATAAATTAAAAAATTCTAAAATTACAAATTTCAAAATTCTACAACTAACAAAGTCCAAATTCAATAACTCCCAAGCTTCAACATTTCAAAATTTTGAGTATCGAATTTTCAAGAATCCAAAATTCTTGAACTCCATGGTTTGAGAAATTGAGGAAATTTAAATGATAATATTTTAAAATCCTAAAACTAACTAAGCTCTTAAATTCTATGATTTCACACTAAAAAAATTCAAACATTCTTAAGTTCTACTATCTTACTCCAAGATTTCAAATTAAAAATTCAGAACTAAAAAAATTTCAAATTTTCTGGCACCAAAACTACAATACTACAAAATTTAATGTTTATAGGTTCCCAGTTCCAAAACCATCAAATTTCCATAGTTGGAAAATTTCAAAACATCCAAATGCCTAAATTGTTTTCGATTTTGTGAACAGTGTTTTTACCCGAGTAGTTTTAACAAAACTTGACAAAATACCGTTAAAAACGAACGTTAGAAAAGCTAAAGTGATAAAACTAAAACAAAAGTAATACAATTTTCTTCTGAGTTAATTGGTTTCTTCACTCTTTAATAATTTACTTCAAAATAAATAGAATTTTAAGTCATTTGAATTAGTCTGGTTCAAATTTGACAATTCGTGTTACTGAGCCTAACCCTCAAATATAGGCTCGATCGGCCGAAAGCTCTAGCAGCCCAAGCCATTTTCACTTTTCACACGTTTTTTTTCGTAAACCTACCACATTTATCGTAAGAAGGTGGCCTAAACGCTTATGATGTTGCTCAAAAATGGTAATAACTGCATAATGTAAAATAAGAGCTAAGCCCATATTTCGGATTGAAGCTCAGTACACCCATAAAATTTATCCCTGCTAAGGAAGGCATAGAGCCAAAATCGTTAAAACGGTATTTCTTGAGAAATTATATGTTTAGTTGCTTCAGTTGTAAAAAATTTCTGTGGGGTTCAACTTTTACCTTAACTTAACTAACCTCTACACCATTTTAATGAAAAAAAAATGCACCTTTTTTATTGCCCTGGACTTCATTATAGCGGAACTTTTAATAGAAAAACGTGTTAAAAACGAGTTAAAAATGATCAAAAATATATTAATCTTCGCATTGAAAAGTGCCGGCGACAAAATTGGGCGAAAAGTTCACCGCCTGGAGATCGCGAGTTGGCGCGAGCGAATGAACACCGCGAAAAAAGATTCGGGGTGCATTGGGGTTAAATGATCATTTTGTCATTCGGTTTAATTAAAAAATAATTATGTTTTCGTAAATATCGCTACTTTGATGCGATGTAATTCATTTTTACAGTAAATTAGGCATTGTTACATCAAATTTGACCTTTCAAATGCACTAGAATGGCCAAATTTTAAAACATCAATGTTTGCCAATTTGACCGTTTTACCCCCAATTCCCTTGTAGAACAAAAGAAAAGTTCATCCGCGGTCTGTCAGCAGCGCGCTGTTTTGTTTGCTGGATCAACATTTGGAAATGTCGAACGTTGAAGGAAATCGCTCAAAAAATGGAAATTAACCGATTTCAAATGTTATGGCCGCAAATGAAAGGTAAGGGTGGCTAATTTTTGATTCCGATCTGTAAAACTAGTTCTGGTGAGGGTTCTGGGCACTGCGGCAATCGATTTTACCGGTGGGTTGCTTCCGGTTGCATTTGATTTGAGGAGAAGGTTTTCAATCCACCAGGAGCTTATTCGGGGCAACAGTTTCGGTAATCCGGAACTTCCGGTAAGTTTCATATTTGCAGTGTTTAGCATGAAAAACAAACTTAGACCAATCTTTCAAGTGTGCGCTCTTTTTGAGGAGGGTGCGCAAACCGAAGAAGAGCGCAACTCGGGGGAGCGTTATTTCGGGGTTTGTGCGCAAATCGAAGGAGCGTTATTGCAGGGGTTTGGCGTAAAATAGGATTTTGTTATTTAATTTTATTTTGCAATTAAACGAAACATTTTTATAAGGGGTCATCCACAAAACACTGATAATGGGCCATCCTCAAATCTGGGTATCCAAGAACTCCCGGATGTCATGGCCTAGATAGCTACTTGATCAACGGAGGTCTCGACGGAGGTCTATGTGGGTGAATTAACCATCGGTATAGCTTCAGATAGCTTTAGTGAACCACGATGGATACCCTTCGCCATGTTGGATTATTATGGGTCCTCCAGGAACTCCCGGGAGTTATGACCTGATGATTTACCTGACTTCCGAGAGTTCCTGGGAAACCCATAAAAATCCAGCATGGTGCAAAGTGTCCATCATGGTCCACTGAAGCTTCTAAGCGATACCGATGGTTGATATACCCATATAGTTTCGCGTTGATCAGGTAGATCATCAGGTCATCACTTCCTGGAATTCTTGGATGATCGATAACAACGTACTAACGTATCCATCGTTGTTCACTGAAGCTACCTGAAGCCACACCGATGATCAATTCACCCATATAGACAATAGGGTCCTAAAGCCCTGAGTCAATTGTTATGTTAAACGGTAAAAAACAGATTAAAACCCATTTTTGATCATTTTTTTTTTCATTTAAATGCAAAAAATAGGACAGGACAATATTTTTTTGATGAATCAACTAAGTTCCGCTTAGAACGAGCTGTGATTTTTTTTTTAAATTGATTTAAAATCGATTTTAAATCCTTCTCGGTCGTACAAAGTGTCATTGTACTCAGAAAAATAAGCTTTATCGTTGTGAACAATAAGATCACAAATGTAAGCTTCATCTTTGGCCCAATTGAAACATCACTAGCGTGCACAGGGTGGGACAACATGGGGAAACTGCCCCACCATCCTCAGAAATTTGTTCTAAATTTGGTCAGGGGGTGTCCACAAATGACGTATTTTTCAAAACGTCCATATTATTGCCCCACCTTCCTCAAAGAGCTGGGAACGCTAGTGTGAAACATATCAAACGAAATATTTGAAACCAAACCTGTACAACAACAAACAAACAGAAAAATGAGACGTTAATTTGGATTCAACAAAGTATTTAATTCCTTTCGTTATTGCAAATCGACTTTTGATTGCATTTTCAGATTTGTATGAAACCTTGTCCATTGATGTTTTTTATGGCCAAAATAGTTATTGTGCACTATTGCCTCATATTCTTCATACAAAATGGTGTCTGTCTATACACAAGTGCTGTGAATGTTTTCACAAATCTGTATCTTGAGATAAGATTTTCTGAATACCAACCATTGGCAAAGTTTTAAGTTATGACCAGGTTTGAATTAAAAACTTTTTTTAGTCTAATAAAGATTATAGTTACAATGGTTAATACACCCATATAGACCCCGTTGATTAGGTAGATCATCAGCATGGCTTTCTACCTAAGGTACTCGAAGTGTGCAGTAGTGCGGTTGTCAAAATCGTTATCTCTGACTCTCTCACTCCACTGCCACTGACATTGTTTATGTTTTGCTTTTCCTGGCACGGTCCATTGTTCGTTTGTTATTGTTTTAGTTTTAGTGGCACGGAGTCATGCACTCACACTAATGCAAAGCAAGATCGTGAGTACTTATGATATACAGCCTTGGATCATCAGTTCCTGGAGGACCCATAATAATCCATCGTGGTTCACTGAAGCAACCTGAAGCTATACCGATGGTTAATTCACCCATATAGACCTCCGTTGATCTGGTTGATATCCAGATCATAACTTCAAGGAGTTCTTAGAAGACTTATAACAATCCAACGTACCCCAGTGTATCCATCGTTGTTCACTGAAGCTACACTAAAACCCCGATGGTTTGACACCAGACGAACGGGGTCGCTTTTTAGTTTGACACCCCTTTTACACGGAGTTCACGCACACTACCAAACGTGTGTTTTGATAGTGTGCGTGAGCGCCGTGTAAAAAGTGCCAGTTCGTCACTTTTTAGTTTGACTTTGACCAACCAACGGGGTACAACCTAAAAAAGTGTCAAACGAAAAAGTGACCAACCATCGGGGGTTGAGTGTATACCGATGGTTAATTCACCCATATAGACCTCCGTCGAGACCTCCGTTGATCAGGTAGCTATCTAGGCCATGACATCCAGGAGTTCTTGGATACCCAGATTTGAGGATGGCTCATTATCAGTGTTTTGTGGATGACCCCTTATTTAAATATTTCGTTTAATTGCAAAATAAAATTAAATAACAAAATCCTATTTTACGCCAAACCCCTGCAATAACGCTCCTTCGATTTGCGCACAAACCCCGAAATAACGCTCCCCCGAGTTGCGCTCTTCTTCGGTTTGCGCACCCTCCTCAAAAAGAGCGCACACTTGAAAGATTGGTCTAAGTTTGTTTTTCATGCTAAACACTGCAAATATGAAACTTACCGGAAGTTCCGGATTACCGAAACTGTTGCCCCCGAATAAGCTCCTGGTGGATTGAAAAACCTTCTCTTCAAATCAAATGCAACCGGAAGCAACCCGCCGGTAAAATCGATTGCCGCAGTGCCCAGAACCTCACCAGAGCTAGTTTTACAGATCGGAATCAAAAAATAGCCACCCTTACCTTTCATTTGCGGCCATAACATTTGAAATCGGTTAATTTCCATTTTTTGAGCGATTTCCTTCAACGTTCGACATTTCCAAATGTTGATCCAGCAAACAAAACAGCGCGCTGCTGACAGACCGCGGATGAACTTTTCTTTTGTTCTACAAGGGGAATTGGGGGTAAAACGGTCAAATTGGCAAACATTGATGTTTTAACATTTGGCCATTCTAGTGCATTTGAAAGGTCAAATTTGATGTAACAATGCCTAATTTACTGTAAAAATGAATTACATCGCATCAAAGTAGCGATATTTACGAAAACATAATTATTTTTTAATTAAACCGAATGACAAAATGATCATTTAACCCCAATGCACCCCCGAATCTTTTTTCGCGGTGTTCATTCGCTCGCGCCAACTCGCGATCTCCGGGCGGTGAACTTTTCGCCCAATTTTGTCGCCGGCACTTTTCAATGAGAAGATTAATATTTCGTTAAACTATACTTTCATGCCACAATAACCCACAAAACACTCAAAAACTGCCTCGCAATTCAATAATAACTCATAAAGTACGCTCACTCCTTATCGAGTTCCTACTTTGACGCTCGTTCCCGATAGAGGCATAAACGGCTTCCGACTTGGGCTCCCGTATAGACACGACATCGTTAAAATTACAGGACCACTTCCACGCACCCAGGTTCCCATTTCCTCCCGCGCATTAAGCTTGCACCTTTCCGTCCAAGGGGAACTTGGAACTGGACTACATTTTATACTCATGTTTTAACCGTTTCCCTCTTTCTAACCAGTGCGATAGCGAGAAATGGCATAAAATAAATTGCGTTTAATTAAAAACTAACTTTGTCCGTTAGTTCGTGTTTTGTTCTTCTTCTGTTTGCCATAAGTACCACAATTCAAACGATTTAATGGGTTTCCTCTTGAGAACCCACGTGGGTTCTGTTTGAAACACCTTAAACTGCAGTTTTCCCTGGCTGTGGAATCTGCTCGCGTAATTTTTCATTTTAATTTCTTTATCAACGCGTTCAATACAGTGAAACCGCTATGGTTTAACAAAGGCAAACTAAAACATTTCTAGCTGTCACTTTTAAGACCACTACCCAATCGTTTCAAACTAGTGTGGTGGCACTGTAAGCAAAAAAGGCATGTACTCGTGCGCTAATAGTGGCATAAGCAGTTCAGCATTGCACGCAATAAACTCGATGCAAACTTAAACTTGTATAATAACTGGTCGTCGTTGATCGTTCGAATGGGGGTTAACAGAGACACACCTGCTGTAACCGAGGAAAAAATAAGGTAACGCGATGCATCGTTCCGGTTGATTGTGATTGTTGCTTACGCTTATATTTTGATAGGCAGATGAGCTGTCACGGATTTTTTAATTTAGGGGATCTTTGCCTTATTTGCCATGTGGGAAAACATGCGGGGAAAACTGCGCTGCTTGAAGTTTAACAATTGCTCTTTATTTGCTGCGAACAGAGAATAAATTTCCAGTAATTTACGTGGATGGATTTATTAAAATCACATTTCTGTTTATTTTTGTTTCATTTGAAACACTTGATAAAGTCGATGAAATATCTATATTTGTATTCAATATAAGCATAATTTACGGAAGTACCTCATACCCATCTACTAACCCCATCAAAACTCATATGATACTTTGTCGGAGATGCAGTCGATTGGGCGGCCCCTATCACTCAAGTATCTACCACTGGTCGTGGCAGGCGCCGGTATTAATCAGTATCATAGGGTCCTTTGAGAAGTTGGATTGGATTCCGATATTCGTCATTTAAAAATTACAGGCGAATTTGTGAGGTTGTATCGCAGATACAAACTGAAGGAAATTTTCTCAGCTTTAAAAAAAAAGGATTTTTTTATGTGCTTTTGTTTTAAGAATGATGCATAAAAAATTGTGTAAATTTGGAAGTTGTTATTTTTGTGGTTGAATATTTCCAATTTAGACTGAACAGGCGACATTACAACATAAAAGTGATAAAATTACAAATTTTCAGAGGTAAAATTACACATTTTTTTACATAAATGATGTACCCCTTCCCAGATGTAATATTAACATCTTTTTTCTGTGAATGCTTTTCCAAATCAAAATATGAAAATTTAAAAATTGCGAAAAAATGTGTAACATCGTAGAAAGCTATTATATCGTCGCCATCGTGCTAACTTGTCGTACGTGCATTTTGGGCCAAATTGAGTTAAGAACGCCATTTTGTGCAGCTCACAATGCCTCACCTTTTGACCTTCACAGATCCCCAAAATTCGATTTCAATCCTGAGATATTCAACAAAACCCGAAAAAACTCCGTGCATTTTTGTCACTTTACATATGAAAGTGGTTTCAATCTTGTCGTGTTATCTTGTCACTCCATGAAAATTGATGTAAGTGCGACAAAAGGCCAAAGGAATTACAGGACAGGAAAGTCAGGATGCGTTTGTCGCACGTACAAGCTAGACTACCGTAAACATTTGTAATTATAACTCGGGACTCCAGCAACCAACTTCAACCAAACTTTGGGACAATGCACAGAATGGTCAGCCAAACAAAACGTGTTTGTTATTGTTTACATTGCGTGCTCTCGTTTTTGAATATTCAAGGTCAAACATTAAAACGCGTTTTTCTCGGAACGTTAAAATGGCGGGTGCAACAAGATAGCACGACGACGTCGATATTCAGATTACATTCTAAACAAATCCACTGAAAAATAAACAACAACACTGTTCATCCACCAAATAGACTACTATGATCCATGTTCTAAATTTCTGGCATTGACAGCTTAAAGCTACAAATGATCACCAATTTTTTCTATAGTTTTGCGAACCATTTTGCAAAACCGACCACAATGTCACATGACGAATTTCGTCACGAACGAATTTCGTACTGTGTGAAAATAGCTCCAAATGAGTAAAACATGTGTGCGAAATGTAGAGTTATGGCATTTTCGGTTTACGCAGCCGAAAGGAATTTGCTTGATTTCTCATCACTGTTGAACCAAATTTGTAGCCAATTGTGCTGAAATAGAGTTCTAGGAACAAATGAATCTTCTTTCACTTGAATTCATTCAAATAGCAAATTAAATCTTTTTTTACAAGTATGTTGCTAGATAATATTATAATTAAATTTAAACTGGACCATGCTTGCTGACTTTTTGGAATATTAAATTGCCTAATTCAATTAAAAAGTATACGTTTGTTCATCCTTTGTTCTAATTAATACCTTAATCTAACAAAGTGAAAAAGTTCACATATTTTTCATCACCCAATTGGCATTCCAATGATCACCTTTTATCAAAAGTGACTTTAATAGACTTCCATTTTCTCGCACGTCCACTCACTCTCTCTTCATCAAACCCCAAATATCTACCGAAGTCTTGGCCTTTTTACAATCTCACACGCCGATATCTAGCCATTTAGACACTCTTGGGCATCATCACGATAAGTGGAAAAGAATAGAACCAAACTCAGAACCTAGAACGTTGCACAGACAGTCCTCCAGTGATGTGATGGCATTTAATGCAGTAAGAGGAGAGGTGGAGGAACATTTTTGACCCAGTTTCCATGCATCGCTAAATTGCCACTGCCGACGACGCCGGCTCGAGTTCGTCTCTTCTCGGCTCTGCACATGAGTCAAAAAAGGGCCAAACACAGGGGGGCAGCGTATGCATGTGTGCAGTGTCACTCCCCCTCTGGAGGTGGTTCCTTCCAAATTTGGGAAAAGGGCCTCTTCTCTTCCCCTTCCCCCACACCCTTGCATTATTATTATGTTTTGTTGCAACGACTCCATATGACACATTTATTAGCTTGTGTACCATTCGATGGGCGACTAACGCACGAACCGTGTACTTTATGGCATTGTCTGGACGCTGCCACGTGGTTCGATATATGGTGCTGCCGGAAATGTACCTTAAAATGCATGCTGAGTTAATCTTTCATTTTACACTATTGGCATTGAATGATGATGAACTTGAACCTTAACTTTCAGATGCTTGGTAAAACCACGAAAAATATCAATTCAACGTTCAACGAAAAATATCAATTCAACGTTTTAATCAAAAGAAAATCATTCTTTTAAAACCAAATAAGTACTATTATAAAAACATTTGAATTGCAGAGGTTTTAAACGGCACTTTTTGCAATTCCGTCGTGAAACGACTTACTTTTTCTGTCTTTCTCGAATGACGAAACAGCCTTTTCTCTACCAAATATAACTGAATCGAATAGTAACCCCTTTCCAAACGAATACTGAAAAGTTCTACTTTTCAGCAATGAAATAAATGCTGAAAAGTAGAACTTTTCTGCACTTGTTAGAAAAAGTTGTTCTTTTCAACATTTTTTGATTCAAATGATTTATTGACTCAATGCATGGATATTTGTCCTATAATTCTGTTCAAATGGTGTTTTTTGGAATTGCAAAAAATGTTGTATGGATCTCGTTGCAAAACTTGATTTTTTCATTACTCGTCGTATTTATCCAACTCGGTGAACCTCGTTGGGTAAATGAACGACTCGTGCTGAAAAAATCTTCTTTTTGCAACTTGTTGCATAAACTACTATTTTTAAATTCAATGACAACACCTTTTGTGAGAATTTTGTTGCTTTTTAGTGTTCAATGAAATTTATTTGAAATGTTTCGAACTCTTCGAAATTTTTTTTTCAAAGGTGGTCAAGCTTGAACATGACGTCTACAGTTAAAAAAGTAATTTGAGTAATTCTCTACCAAAACCGAAGGAGGTTACAAGGCTCCATACAATTTTGGCAGCTGTCTTCATAAAATTCATGGCTTCGGCTGCCGATCCCTAAGATGCTATGGGGCGCGGGTTCGATTCCCGCCCTTCTATCGGATAAGAAAGTAAAACGTCGGTCCATTTGCGTAAAAGAGGTTTTGGGTGACTCACTACACATAACCTTCGGATGCCTGGAAATGAGCAGAAACTTGCAACAGAGCCCACAAAAGACCCGGAGATCGTTAAAGTGGATTGCTTTGCTTTTCTTTTGGTGGAATTTTCTGATCCGTTTTTGTCTTGAGCAAAGTTGTATCGATGAGGAATAATCAGGAAAAATACTCATTTTTTTAGTTTTTATGCTTTTTATATGTTGTAAGGGGCTAAAAAACAAAACTTTTGAGCTGAGAAAAAGCATGTCAAATTTGTCACGCCCATAAGGCTACGTGTTAGAATTTCACGAAAAAGTGGATTTTCTACGGTTTTCTAGAACAAAGTACTAAATTTTATTGGTTTTACTGATAGTTTACATGATTTCTAACCAAACTGTATCATTGCCTCAAAATTGATGAAATTACTTATGGGACAGACTAGCTTCGAGCACATGTAAAACTATAAACTAGAGCGTTTGGTACGGATTCTGTGAAATGAGATCCGATCTCAGAATCTTCTCTGCGGTAAACTCATTCTTAGATTTTCCATCCTGCTTTCATCGAACTGGCTGCGTTTGTTTATGCTTAGATTAGATTAGATTAGATTAGATTAGATTAGATTAGATTAGATTAGATTAGATTAGATTAGATTAGATTAGATTAGATTAGATTAGATTAGATTAGATTAGATTAGATTAGATTAGATTAGATTAGATTAGATTAGATTAGATTAGATTAGATTAGATTAGATTAGATTAGATTAGATTAGATTAGATTAGATTAGATTAGATTAGATTAGATTAGATTAGATTAGATTAGATTAGATTAGATTAGATAAGATTAGATTAGATTAGATTAGATTAGATTAGATTAGATTAGATTAGATTAGATTAGATTAGATTAGATTAGATTAGAATAAAATTACATGTCCCGATTTGTTTTAAGGTCGAGCATCGAAACATGGCAGAATTTTGATCTCTTAATTTTTTTATATTTTTTTTCAACTGGAATTAATTACAAAAGGTGAAATATTTTTTTTGGAATGTTATAATATTACAAATCGGTAGAAAAGCTTCCCCATCTATCGTCGTCTCAGTTGGAGGTACTCATTGTTGTTAAGGAAACGCGTTCAATTTCTTTGATTAAAATATCATTTTCGAATCATCATTTCAATCCATTAAATACAAATTATCAATTGCGGATTTATTTCCGGATTTACCAAACATGAAGTCAGTCACGTAGATTTGTGAAGCCAAACACAAATTCCAAAGCTCGAGTCTAAAGCCTAGTGGAATCGCCCAATCGCTGTGTAACCGATAGCGTTATCAGTCATTCAGTTGGGGGTGCAAGTTGTCAGGGCGTTCGGTACCAAGGTTAAAGCCATATGAATTTGCGACTTGAGCTGACCAAACCTACCAACCGAAACTGTATGCTGGTGTGTTCGTCCACGTGTCTCAATACCGCGGCAACCTTGCTAGCTGTTCCGAAACAGTTTTTTCAAAATTGAACTATGTGGCTCGTTTCGCACTAATGAACTTTGGCTCATTTCGAGATGAGTATTTCCTTTGAGCGTATTAACAACATTTAGATAAAGTACATTCTTATTATAATTGGGACTTGGAAAGCACATCAACAATGTTAAGTTATTTTTCTGGACCTTACAAAATGTTAATCTACATTGTCTCGTTCGAGCACCTAGGACAAACCAAATTTAGCACATTTCGCGCAAAACGGGCTAGCATCCCAGCCCAGGCGCTGAAAGTCGTAAATTTTTGACAAACATCATTATCATAAACACCGCATAAATACCCCACCTCAACCCCTCAACACCACCTTCCGGGAAAAATTTGCCAAAAAGTGCCAGTAGCTGTGTTTGTACACTAAATACCTACAACAAACCACTCCTGGGTCGTAATCATCTCTTGCCACCACACCGTAAGCTCTCTGCCCCCGCAGCCGTTCACGAGTGCAAATTTGTGTGCCGAAAATTAGCATAAATTATTTTACCACAGCAGCAGCAGGGTTATAATAGTGGGTATTAGCTGAGCAGAGCTAAATTGCTGATACCAAGTGACCAAGAAGAAGGGGGTGACTAAAGCTACTGAAGCTGAAAATAGAAACAGTTCTAAACTCCTGGAAAGGGGTTGCTGCTGATGCTGCTGGGCAGGAGAACAAAAACGAAATAGGTTTTGATCCTGCAGCTGGGAGACAGATAATAATGAACGAAACACAATCACTTTGGTGGAATCTAGTGAAAGTAACGAAATGGGCGTTATTACCAAGACGATATCGATTGTGTTCTCCATGTAAGTAAATGAAACGAAAAGCATTTTCTTTGACAGTTATGCAACAAATACTATGTGCAAAAGTGTTATCTAATCCATTGGAATCATTTTTTTTTAAATTGAAACAAATACCAACATCTTTAGGCAGTTTCTCAGATTTCCAGAATATATTTGGAATGGTTTGCCTCCAAGAAGTAATAAGGTCTTAATATCTGACTATAAAAATGCCTATCGTGTGGCAATATCAGATTCTTCAAGTTAATTATTACCCTTCATTTAGGGCGAATCGGGACATACGGGGCGAATCGGAACAACTGTTTTGATTTTGATATTTTTGATCGATTCCGACTAGAACAGATTCAGATAAACTAAATTACTACATCGATTTGTTTTGAAATTGTTATCCCTATTCAGACTGTATTTCCGATTTAGCTAGTATTTTTGCAAAATTACTTATAAATTGACGGGCTAGGATGTAGTTTTCATTAAAATCACGCTTCTTACTTTTTTATCTAAGATATTTCGAAAATCGATATTTTGGTCATTTTCTGTCAACTCAAACGATATAAAGAATGTTGGAGCTTTGAAAAAGCTTCTTTTACGTTTGTTAAAAAACTTAAAAGTCAATCCAAAAATATTACAAAGGAAATGCAGCTGGCTTGATGGCTTGATTGAAAAAGTTGATTTTCAAGACTTTAACAAAATTAACCTAGGTTTTACATCCACGTTCCGAGAAAAAAGCGTTTTAATGTTTGACTTTGAATAAACAAAAACGAGCACGCGATGTAAACAATGACAATCACGTTTTGTTGGTTGAACATTCTGTGTTTGGTTGTGTTTGGTTGCCGAGATCCCGAGTTACAATTGAAAATGTTTAAGGTAGTCGCAGTTAAAATAAGATAGCAGAAAAATCTTAGTCACAAATGCTGAAAAATGCTTCTTGATTATATCGAGAAGATTAACAGCCGGAGAGTCGACTGAATTAGCAAAACATTAATTTCAATTCACTGACTACTTGGATCAAGGATGCCATAATTCTTTAAAATATTTGCCAAATTTAATTTAGAATGTCTGAAAAATTCTTAAAATTCATATGAACTGCTTAGACAGACTTAGGCTTGCCATAAATACAGATTTTTTGTAGCACAGACAATCGAGTATAACTTTGAAGAAAAACATTTTTACCAAAAACTAAACAAGCCAAAATATGCTACAGTCGACTCTCTGGTTGTCAATATCCAGAAACCGTCGAGGAAGAGAATCATCAGTTTACAGAACGATGCAAAATGAAGACTCGATTGAAAATATTTTTTTCTGGATACCCAGCTATGGAAGAGAATCATGGCAACGTCCATCAAACAAAAACAAACTAATGTCAAACACCCTTCAAAACTTCGTTTCACCAAGAAAAATGTCTATGCAAGCCATGAGAAAGTGAAATTATTGACAACCGGAAGAGATTTTTAAAGCAAACAGAATCCAAGGGACCGTCGAGGAAGAGATCCTTCAAGCAAGGGAAAATATCGAGGAATGAAGATAATTGAAGCATGTAGATTGAAGGGACTGAAGAATTTATAGATAGATGGAGAATTATTTTAATCGAGAAGATCGACAGCCAGAGTTCACATTTTTGGTCAATTATGCTCAAGCTGCTTAAATTTATTGTAAATGTAAAAAATAACCGGTTTGTGTTTTGGGCCTGTGCTTGAAAATCTGTATTTGTAGCAAGCCTGCTGACCACTGATGAGCGGAGGGTGACAATTTTCTCGCAAATCTCTACCAAAGTCAAAAACATATGACTTTCACAATGTCTCCAAAAAATCTGCAATAGAAAATTATCCGTAATTAATTTTAAATATCTGCAAATTTACAGATAAAAATCTGTAGATTTAGCACCCCTGATTCGTATAAAAATATATATACACTAAGCAGCAGTTCCATTTGAAAAGAGCCTAAACCGAAAAAAGTTCTCCGATCGGGCTCAAAATTTTTCTGGGGGATCCTTGGCCAAATTAATTGGGGTGACCTACATCGTGCAATTTTCGTCATTTTTCGCAAAAACCACATTTTTCAAAAAATAATATCTCCGCGACATTTCATCCGATTTTAGCTGTCTTAGACGCAAAAGAAAGGTGGTTAGTTTGGATATTTGAGAAAAATAGTAAGAAGTTTCAAAAATCTAGCTTAACATTTGAAAAAGTTGTTTGAAATTTTAAAATGGTGTTTTGACCGTGTCTGGACCAAAGAGCCTATGTCTGAAAATATTTTTATCGAATTCCTCAGAAAATTTCACATATCACATCAAAATTGACGCTGTCGAACCGTACGCTTACGAGACATGATTTATTGAAAATAAAAACTGAGTTTTTTGACGCGCCACGCGCAAAAACAGGAAAATGACAAAATTGGTAAACAATCAACTTTTTTCACTAATCTGCGATAACTTAAAAATTTCAGCGATGACCTATACATGTTAGGGTACCAAAAGTTGCGTATTTTAATAAAGATTTCGGTATTTTCCTGTTTTTCGAACCACCTTAGCATCGTATAAACAGCATAATTCGAAAAAAAAGTTCTCCGATCCAGCTCAATTTTTTTCTGGGGGATCCTTGGCCGAAATAATTAGACCCGTATTTTTTTGTTTGGCCATTAGGGTGACCTACGCCGTGTTAGGGTGGTTCGAAAAATGGCAATTTTCGTCAATTTTCGCAAAAAACACATTTTTCAAAAAATCCTATCTCCGCGCCATTTCATCCGATTTTAGCTGTCCTAGACGCAAAAGAAAGGTGATTAGTTTGGATATTTGGGAAAAATAGTAAGAAGTTTCGAAAATCTAGCTTAACATTTGAAAAGGTCGTATGAAAACATAAAATGCTGTTTTGAAGATCTCGGACCAAAGAGCTTATGTCTGAAAATATTTTTATCGGATTCGTCGGAAAATTTCACATAACATATCAAAAAATGGTGAAGTCATATTTTTGATACTCTGAGATACGATTTTTTAAAAATAAAAACTGGATTTTTCGACGCGCCACGCGCAAAAATGGGAAAATGACAAAAACGGGAAAAAATCGACTTTTTTCACTGAAACTGCGATAAATTTAGAATTTCAGCGATGACCTTTACATGTTAGGGTACCAAAATTTTCGTAATAAAAAGACGCAACTTTTGGTACCATAACATGTAAAGGTCATCGCTGAAATTTTAAAGTTATCGCAGTTTCAGTGAAAAAAGTCGTTTTTTTCCCGTTTTCGTCATTTTCCCATTGTTGCGCATGGCGCGTCGAAAATCGGTTTATTTTCAAATCGTATGCGCAAAAATGACTGATATGTTATGTGAAATTGAAATCCGATAAAGTATTTTCAGACATAAACTGTCGAATCAAAACAGCATTTATGTTTTCATACGACCTAAATGTTGCTTATTTTCCCAATATACTAATCATTTGCGTCAGGCAAACAAATTTTAATGGGTCTGAAATTGACGAAATGCCATTTCGAACCGCAATCTGTCAAAAATACGGTCGGCAAATCCCAAAAAATTGACTCGATCGGAGAACTTTTTTTTCGAATCATGCTGTTTTCGTGGGGAATTGCTGTATAAAGCTTGTAATGATGTGAATGAAAAATATTAGAACTTTAGAAACTGCGGTACTGAACGATTGGAAAAAAATGCTGATAAAATTTTAAAATAATTCAGAAAAAAAATCAAGATCAAATAATTTTAGACAATTTAAATTATTCTGATCATGATTTAAAAGAACGCTATGATACCGAACAACGTTCCAGAGAGAACAAACAATGTTCAAAGCTGAACAAATGTCGTTGCTAGCGTGTCAAATCAAACCTTATACACTCATCCCTCATATTCGGAACAGTTTACAGATCGGCCAATGTTCAATAAATCATATAAAATCGATAATTGAACATAATGATTTGCTTTTACCTTCATGTGAAAGCTTTTCTTGCGAACTTTCGATTGATGTATAGACCGGCTGTACATTTTTACGATTTATATCAAGTTTTTGAAGAAAAACATTGACCATTAAATCCAAATTCGGAACACTTTTTCTTACGATGTAAACAAACTTTTTTCTCTCCAGGTGTACATATTTTTTGCAAAATAATGACTTTGCACTCTGAAACCAATAGAACTCATGGTTAGTGATGTTTTATGAATGGTCTGATAACTTTTTTTGTAAAAATATTAGTTAAATTCAGGTGTTCTACAATTGTGGGAGGCACAATAACATCCCACCAGTGTTGCAAATGAGTGATAAAAAAGCTATCAATAGATTATCTCTGCACCAAAAATATCCGAGAGTATAGTGGCCGTCACTATAGCTTGTGAGATCTCTTCTTGTGTCTCGTGATTCCCAGCGATGTCATTCTCTCTCTATCACTCTTCCCTTTACCCCGACTATGCGCTCACCGCTGAGTCTCTCAATCTCAAAACTGCAATGAGAGGCGAGATGGCGATTAGGATCCGACCACGCATGACGTCCCGTCAAACTGCGTTTGCGAAATTGGTTTTGTGGCGGTTTTTGTGGTTAAACGCTGTTGCGGTAGCATGATCGTGGAAGCGGGAATGAGAGAAAGGAAAATGTCAATCGCGAGTGGGCAAGCACGAAAACGTGTTCGGCTATGTTCGGCGCTGAGAATTTCAATGAAGAGAGAAGAGCAGTTGTATTTGAGGCATGAATATTCAGGCGGGATAATTGTAGTTGCTGAGAGCTGATATTTTGATATTTTAACAACCCTGCATCCCACAATCATGGAACGGGTGTTCCGAATATGTGGGATGACTGTACTGCAGCTAAAGAATAAATCAAAACTTAAACTGCAATTACTCCAAATTGGTCTCTAAAGTGTCACATTTCAGCCAAAAAAAAATGCTTTCCCCATTTTGAGCCGCAACAATAAACTCATTATCACACAACGCGTCAGGTCGTAAAGCAAATTTGGGGCTGGCCAGAATTTGCAACGCGTGCCCCAGTAGGGTGTAATATCAAAATCGATTTTCCAGCACAGCAATTTTTCAGTTCGTTTTGGGGTCCTAAACAACTCCCCAAGGTTTGGGAACGATTGGTTTAGTCCTCACTTTGCGCAAAGTAATTCAATTCTCCATATAAATTTGTATGGGAAAAACCATTTTTTTGGATTTTTATATTTATAAAATCCACGTTTCACGCTGTGCTAAAACCGGATTCATATTCGGATGCTCTGGAAAGTGCTCTACAACTTTCCCGAAGAGAGTATGGTGCTAGCTTGTCCCTGAAAAAAGATACAGCGTCCTCAAAACTCGTCTAAAACGGGATTTTCGAGCAAAAAACACGTTTTAGACGAGTTTTGTTATGCTGTATCTTTTAAGGCAAGTGCACCATACTCTTCCGGAAAAGTTGTGAAGCACTAAGCATCGAATCGATTGTAGCGTGAACGTGGTTTCGAAATCAAAATGATTTTTCTCAACAAATTTATATGGAAAAATAATCGCTTGCGCAAAGTGTAAATATCGTTCTAAACTTGGGAGTTGTTTAGCCAAATTTGCTGTGCTCGCTTAATTTGGACAACTTTATTTTTTTCCATACAACCATATTACACCCTAGTGCCCCAGGCCTCTAAAATTTAGCCTGTTTGTCTGTCGATAACGCGCGCTCGCCTGTGATAAGCACCTCCACTTTAACCAGAGTACTGCCGGGCTAGTCAGTTTGATATTTTTTTTGCAGACAGATAAATGAGCAACAGCCGGACTTGCGTGATCGTTGTCGCAGTTTGTATTTGAAAGAATGCAGATTTACATGCTGATCAGTGATCGCAGATTGATCCGATGCCAAATTTGGAATGCCTATTGAACATTTTCAAAATACGTGAGAGGATGCAAATGCTCTGAGGAAACATGATGGAATAATTAAAATTGATAGGATGGAATTAGGTTGAGATGATTGAGTTGTTGAAACGTTCTAGAATAATTAAAACGGGTTGCTCAATAGCATCTTCGCTCGGAAGGTACAGCGACAGTAAATCAATTCTTTATTTCACCGGCTCTCCCAATTTTGGAGAGAAAAATAATCAAATTACAGACACAAAACACCCGTTCGTCAAATCACACTTGATATCACATTCAAACCCCCAGCAAATAATTCAAATCTCACGCCTGAGCAGCAACAGAAACGTCGGCAATCTAATTATGCTAAACAAACACCAAACGCAAAGTGCTACTACTGCCACCTCTCAGATGTTTCCAGCATTCAGGCCGCCGCTGCTTGAGAGGAAAATATGTGCTAAATTCTCGACGCGTGTCTCGTCGAGGAAATCCAATTGCATCCCCCATCTCCTCACCCACTCAGTTGCCACTCCTCTGCTCTTGAAAATGTTCTCAAGTGGGTGGCGAAAAGCTGAGCTGACTTGCTACCGTGTAAATACACACTGCTCGATGTTGGTAGAAGCATTTTGAATAAAATAGTCGGAAAAGTCAGCGAGCTTAAGAAGCAATTTTCTCGTAGCGTGAAAATGCATTAATTTTGATTTAATTCAATCATGCTCGCACAGGGCAGAGATTTGCACCATTTGCGAGGTGATGTTTGTTTATGTTAGTTATGTTGGAAGGAGTGAAAGTACAATTGCAATCGTTTTTTAATATTAGTTCAAGATTCAAGATGGTTTTCTTTTAAAACCATGATTTTTTGTTACTGATATTGGGAGGAGTACAAGTACAATTGCAGTCGCTTGTTAATACTAGTTCAAGAATCTTTCTTTTAAATTTGTGTTGTTTTTTGCGATAACAACATTTCAATATTCATAAATATGTGATTCAAGGTCAAAAATTTTAAGAAAAAAAACACAAAAAGGGAATAAAATCAAAGGTTAGCAAGTGTCATCGAATCCTTTTATAGAAGATTACGTGAAAATTTTAAAATAATTGATTCTGCTAAATTGTTTGAGTCAAACACATTGAAATTGTTTCAAAAATAAAAAAAAAAAATAATTGAAAATTTGGGTATAAATGCTTTGGACCTATGTAAGACAACCATGCGCACCCCCTTATTTTTGCTACCACCATGGATTAACGTGGATGAACAAGGTTGCTTAACATGATTCCTTAGCATTTATACCCGAAATTTACAATTTTATTTGTTGGCAGGGAATCCACTAAATTTTAATTCTGTCGATTGGAGCATGTTCAGCGAGCCCAAATCTATCATACCTTTTAGAATCTGAAGCGTTTACTGACATTAACTTCAAAAATGTCGAGTTGTGTTATTTATTTGAAAAAAAAAGTTCAACTTTTACAAGTACAGTAGTGGAAGAATGACCTCAAGAAGTATCTAAAAATAAGGTCAAAGATTTTTTTTGCAGACTATTGACAAACTGCCACATACGTAATCCAATTGAATATGAATATTAAGAGCGAGTTTTTCACCAATGTGTAACAGGTCGTATCGAGGTGCTCCGATTTGGATGAAACTTTCAGCGTTTGTTTGTTTACATGAGATGAACTCATGCCAAATATGAGCCCTCTACGACAAAGGGAAGTGGGGTAAACGGGCTTTGACGTTTGAGGTCGAAAAAACATAACAAATCTTAAAATTGCTCGCATTTCCGTAAAACATCATCAATTCTTACTCTCTTAGATGCATTCGAAAGGTCTTTTAAAGCACTTCAAAATGTGCCGTAGACATCCACACTTTTTCTCTTAGCTTTTGCAAATTACTGTCAAAAATTGATTTTTTTAAAACCTTAATATCTTTTTGCAACAGCCTCCAACACCCATACTCCCATAGGTCAAAAGATAGGTAATTTCATGCACTATAAGCCTACGGTATTAACTTTTTGACCAATCGCAGTTTTTCTCATAGTTTTCAATTTTTTTAGATCAAGCATTTTACAACGTTAGTTTTTGCCCTGCATGCCCTGAAGACGGCACTTTTTGGTCTCAATTTTGTCATTCGGAATCCTCGGACAATTTCACGTATTGATGAAGTTTTACGGAAATGCGAGCAATTTTAAGATTTTTTTTATGTTTTTTCGACCTCAAACTTCAAAGCCCGTTTTACCACACTTCCCTTTGTCGTAGAGGGCTCATATTTGGCATGAGTTCATCTCATGCATAGACAAACAAACGCTGAAAGTTTCATCCAAATCGGAGCAACTCGATACGACCTCTAGAACAAACCGAGCAATATTTACAAATACTGCCTCTTAAGTGAACTGTTTATTTGAAGTGTTTATTAGTTTTCATAACGCGAGTACAACTATAAAAAACGTTACTTAATCCACCTTTAGGTGGTTGGTGCCTTCCTCACATTCATAAAGTCAATACATTCAGCAAAAATAGCAACATTCTCCCTTAACATGTTTAACAAATCAACTTTATTACTAATTTCTTTTGATAGGTTTCGAAGACCTTCAATATTTCTAGCTCATCGGCAAGGTCTGATAAAAAACCTATCCAACGATAGTTCACATGGAAGATTCAGACAATATTTCTATCACAATATCTGAAATCCGGACTCCAAAAAGTGTATAAATAACACTTAAGTGCTGATAACTTTTGATAGGGTTGTCAGATCTTCAATGTTTTGAGCTCATTGGAAAGGTATTTTTAATACCTTTCTTAAAATGTATCACATGGTAGGTTTTCTTGCAAAAACCACCCTTTTTACAATCCTCCGGACATACGCCAAAATCTTTTTTTAGCATAACTTTTGAAGTATTTAACTAAACTTGCTGATTTTAAATAGAAACCTATGGGACCCCAAGACGGATCGAATGAGACTAATACGGTCGAAATCCGTTCATCCAGTCCAGAGATAATCGAGTGATATTTTTTTTTGTCCACCCACCTACACACATCCACACAGGCATTTGTTCAGAACATGATTCTGAGTCGATATGTATACGTGAAGGTGGGTCTGCGAGGTCAAATTAATAAGTTCATTTTTTGAGTGATTTTATAGCCTTTCCTCAGTAAGGTGAAGAAGGCAAAAACTGATCTGTTTTGCTTACATTGTTCACTAAAAAATATCAATTATTTTTTTACCAAATTTTGACGTTCCATTTTTAAATTGCTCAAATCAATTCCGTCTGATTTATTACTGTGAGTAACTTCCAATCACAGTGTAGATACTCTGACACCTTCGATAAAATTATTGTAATTCTAATCTAACCTAAAGCTACGATATCGCGATAAACACCCAACCCCCAGGAGGAATTCTGCGTGGATGGGGGGCATGTAATTGCAACCTGGGGAAGGGGGAGGACCAGGAACGTTTTGTTTGTTGTACTGAACACAGAAGTTCCCAGGCTGCCCGCGTTGGGCCAAACAACCGCCAAGGTTCAAGCTTCGGTTCAGTTAATCGATAAACTCGCACCCACAAGCACCGGCTATCGAAGTTTCGTTGCGTGTCGTGGATTTATTGTTTTGACAGGGTGCTAATTTTCAAATTAAATTCCACTCCCGCGGGGAAAAAGGGCTGCAAGTGAATTCGAAGCGTCAGCCACCGATGCAGATGGAAACTGGGACTTAAACGTGTGAACAGTGCTGAAAGTGTGTGTTTTGTGATTTTCTGATGGACCGAAACGTGGACGACGGGTTGTTATTATCGTGCATAGTAAATTGTTATATGCAAAACGGGCAAACATGGATGACGATTCAATGTATGAGATTATTAAAAGGTAATCAACTATCCAATTGAATGTGTCAGGTTTAAGGTTATTTTATTCTACAATAGCAATCAATCAGTAGTGAACGTGGCTATAATGTTAGGATTATACAAATTTGTTATTTTCTTTATTTAGAGTTGGATAAACGCTCCCTTTAGCTTTGTCTAGAAGTAGCATCAAAATATATGTTAAAAATAACGTTAAAAATAGTTCATCAGCCACTGAATTTGTAATTTTTGTTTTGAAGTTTTTTTGAGAACATAATAAATAATCCAGTTTTGACATGGTTACAAACTGAATGTTTACAGCTAGGCATTAAAATTGCACCAAATTTGATTCACTCAGAGACTAGTAATAAATAACAATCTCGATGTTTAAGGTAAGAAAGATTGACGTTGATTTTAGCTTGATTTTGATTTCAACCTTGAGGTAGCTTATTTTGTATATTTTGAATTTTTCGGCGCAATAAGTTTCTGTTCGTATGTTTCCGTTCGGGTGTAAATGAACAAAAAAAATGATTTAAAATAAACTCCAAGTATATTTCAAACAAATTTTTAGAAACTTCATTATTAACTGTTGATTAAAGATTTAAATATTTTTACATAAATATTTTTCAAGTGAGCAACTCTCTACGAAATCGGCCGATTTCGACTATTTTTATTTTTTGTATTTTTGGATTTGACTCAAACTTTGTGGGGGCCTTCCCTATGACCAAATAAGCTATTTTGCGTCATTGGTTCACCCATACAAGTCTCCATACAATTTAGGCAGCTGTCCATACAAAAATGGTATGTAAATATTCAAACAGCTGTAACTTTTGAGTGAATTTTCTGATCAATTTGGTGTCTTCGGCAAAGTTGTAGGTATTGTTGAGGACATTTGAGAAAAAAAAGGTACACTGAAAAAAAAATGCAGATTTTTTATCAACATTTTTTTACTAAAACTCAATTTCCCAAAATACGTATTTTTTTGATTTTCGAGATTTTTTGATATGTTTTAGGGGACACAAATCTGCAACTTTTGAGCCATAGAGAAACATGGTCAAAAAATCTGCCGCCGAGTTATGAATTTTTGAAAAAAACAGTGATTTTTGGAAAAAATCGAAGTTTCATGCAAAAACAAGTTTGACATTAATTTTTAATGCAAAATTTAATTTGCAATCGAAAAGTACTTTACAGATTTTTTGATAAAGGGCTCCGTTTTCAAGATATAGCCACCGAAAGTTTGATTTTAGCGAAATATTTGCAGTTTTTCAATTTTTAAAAATAGTGACCATGAGTGACCATGTCTAAAAATATTTTTTTTTTGAAAAGTTCAGAAAATTTGCTATAAAATTGTCTAAGAGACATCGAAGATTGGACCTTTGGTTGCTGAGATACAGCGGCTTAAAGAAAAAGAAACACGAAAATTGAAGTTTTCTAAGTCTCACCCAAACAGCCCACCCACTCACCCACCATTTTCTAATGACGATATCTCAACAACTAATGGTCCGATTTTCAATGTTAATACATGAAACATTCGTGAAATTTTCCGATCTTTTCGAAAAAAATATTATGAAAATTTTTAAATCAAGACTAGCATTTTAAATGGGCGTAATATTCAATGTTTGGCCCTTTTAAAATGTTAGTCTTGATTTAAAAATTTTCAAAGTATTTTAGAGAATCGAAAAAATTTCACGAATGTATACATTAACATTGAAAATCAGACCATTAATTGCTGAATATCGTCATTAGAAAAATGATGGTATTTGAGTGAGACTTAGAAAACTTTAATTTTCGTGTTTCTTCTTTAAGCCATCAGCAACCAGTCAATCTTCCTGAACAATTTTATAGCAAATTTAAAACACAAAAATATTTAGAAATGGTCACTCATGGTCACTATTTCTAAAATTGAAAACTGCAAATATTCGTAAATCAAACTTTCGACTAACTAAAACGGACCTATCAAAAAATCTATTTCGATGCAAATAACCATTAAAATGTCAAAGCATGGCTCGATTTTTCAAAATCACTATTTCAAAATTCATAACTCGGCGGCAATTTGACCATGTTTCTATGGCTCAAAAGTGCGGATGTCCTAAACCTCAAAATCCTTTGGAAATTGAGTTTTAGTGCTAAAAAGTTGAGAAAAATAAGCAATTTTTTCCGTGTACATATTTTCTCAAATGTCCTCAACAACTGCCAGCTCAGTTGATCAGAAATCCTCAAGACAGCTGTTGAATATTTACATACCATGGGCAGCTGCTAAGCCAATGGTGTATGGAGTGAACCAATGACACAAATAGCTTATTGATCAGAAGACTGGACAGTCAAATAAAAAAATACAAAAAAAAATCCATTTCCGGTTTTGGTTGAGAATTGCTCAAGTTCGGTGAGCAACTTGCTTTAATTGTAATTGTATTGTTAATTGAACATTTATTTTTTGTTTACTTATTCAAAAGAGCATTATATTATGTTTAGATTTAGTATTTAGAGCAAATTTATTTTTTTTATTCTGTTATTTTGCCGAGTTGTTTTTAGAGTGCAACAATGTGTTGTTTTGTAAATTATGATAATTTTGGCTTGTTTTGACCAGTTGATGAACTTGATGGTGTGATTTAGAAAACAAAGTAAATATCGATAGAGCGTGAGAATTTTGTTAAATCCAGAAATAAACTATGGCAGTCGATCGAGTTTAAAATAATACCGTCATCAGGGGTGACATTGGGTCTGGGGGTGAGATTGGGTCATACAAAAATGCTGAAATTTGTATGGCCCAATCTCACCCTCCAGACCAAATGTCATCCCTGATGACGGGAATTCATGGTAACTGGAAGCAAACACCTTAGGGCCTATGCATAAACCATGTGGACACTTTGTTGAAATCGCAATTATTACTTTTTTTTAACAAAAAATTCTGTCTCTTATCCCTCTACACTGAGTCTACAGCCAAACCCCGCCATTAGGCGGGCTTCGATTTGAAAGTTCGCCGAAAATCCATTTTCAGCTATTTTTTATCTTTGAAAAGCATTGGAAAGAAGAACTCTTGAAATTATAGAAAATTTAGGGGCTCATATATAAGTAGTTTGGTAGTGTTCCAGACTATGCCTCTATGCATTTTTTTTAACAATTTTTATGATAATGGTATCATTCGGACAAAATCGGTTCAGCCAATGTCGAGATAATCGAGTGACAATTTTTTGATCAACATCCCACCACACACACAGACATTTGCTCAGAATTTGATTCTGAGTCGATAGGTATACATGAAGGTGGGTCTAGGAGGTCTAATTGAGAAGTTCATTTTTCGAGTGATTTTATAGCCTTTCCTCAGTAAGGTGAGGAAGGCAAAACTCAAAACAATTTTGGTACTGCAATTTCTTAATCTCGGTACCAATGCATAATGACCAAAATAAAGTTCGTTAGCTTCTTCTATTTTTAGCAGTGAGACATGCAATGTTGAGACAGGTCCTCTGTATTTAGCAAGGTACCTAAGTACCATTCACTAATCCATCCGCATTTCGATTCGACCATTGTTATCTATTTCACAAAGTCGATTACCATGTGTGGATTTATACTTAAAAAATAACAACTGTGTCAGTAGGAGGTCGACTTGTTTTCCACCGAAAATAACCTGATTCACGGAATGTAATTGAATTGTGATGAAATTAGATACTTTGTAATTTGTCGAAAGTTGCTGATGAGGTAAAGTAATCAAGTTACGCAGCCAGCCAGAGGAGGTGATAATTGTCAACCCCATCTCACCTACACGGCCTGCCCGTATAATCCAATTTAAACTTTTCTCCAATCGCCTTTCCGGCGCCGGCGGGTTAACCCTATTTCACACCTGCACAAATCCTTGGCAACGTGTCGCCGCACTTTTCCCAGGTCTAGGAGCAAATTTTAATTAAAGTTCTAATTTCTAATATCAATAAGCGTTTCCCCCGATTTTGCCTGCTCCCCCCCCGCTCGTGTGAAACAAATTGTTCGAGAGTTTGAGGGACACCATAAAACAGAGCCCAGCAATAGGGTAGGTCAACGGGAGAAGCAGATATTTGCTTGCGAGCACAAACGAATTAGCGGATAACGAGCAGGGCAAACAGATCGGTCCTTATTCGTTTGCTTCTGCTGGATTGTCTTCGCCTTGTTGCAAGAGGGCGAAACTTCTTCTGGCTATTGATAACTGATGGTTGGGGCGAAGGATCAGAACTGTTCACTGTCATATTAATCTAGGGTAAAAGGCTATATCAAAAGTTATTATAGAACAAGAAAAAAAAATAGTCACGAAAGACCACGAGTTGATCGGAAAGTCAAAAGCAAACCTTAAACACTAAGCAACAGTGAAAATTTCTCATTTTTATGCTTATGTTTGTTAAATTTATTCAACAATTGACAGCTGACCCCTAGCCCTCTTCAGACAGTAGCACCAAGTTCCGCAAACATTAACTTAACGAGGGGGGCGATATCAGCCACAACGACTACTACGATGATGGTGGTGTCGAAGCAGATGTTTGCCATTCCACTGGAATTCTGTATAAGAACAGACAAGAACTTGTTTCTTCTTCTACTTCTTTTTCTTCCCTCTGGACTGATATGAAAGAAAGACCCTCGATGGCCATCATATCCGTGCCAGAGTGGTGGCCGTGGTGCGAAACTATGAAATGTAAATAGAACAGATCGTTATCGGTCAGTAAAACGGCACGTTGCGTCGTTTGTCCCCCTTCCCTAGTAATGTCATATGGTCTGGTCACGGATTCGGACGCTGTTGGAAGTGGAGTTTTGATGAGGGTGGCAGGTGTTTGGGAAAGGGAGAAACATGCGGTCATAATAACGCGTTAACGGTCATGAGGTTGACTGTCTACTTGAAATGGTATTCTTATAAATATTATTTTAAGACAATTTGGAAATTCCAACTTAAGAACAAAGATTCGAGAAATCGATTACGGGCTGGGCTACATTTTTCAAATTCATGTTAACTTATAAAGAATAACCCATTGAAAATAAAAAAAAAATATAAAAAAAATCAACCCTTTCCCTCTTTCCACCTCTCTTTTCCAGCCTGTTCGAGAACGAGATTATGAGCTACATCCCGGTGGAGGCTCGCAGTCCCCAGGGTTCACCCAATCTCAACAACACGTCGCGCGTGCCCCAGCGCGCTCCACCCCCCTTCCGGCGCGACTTTGAGGCCAAGCTGCGCACCTTCTACCGCAAACTGGAGTCCAAGGGCTTTGGCCAGGGACCGCACAAACTGAAGTGAGTATTTTTTGGTGAGACACATTTATCATCAAAACAAGAATTAGAATGATATGCTTTATCAGGTGCTTTGTGATTCCTCATCGCTAATCAAAGCAAGTACAAGGTTTAGTCAAACTGAGTCATAAACTTACAAAAGGAAGGCGTCTCGCCAACCCAACTACTCATATCTAATCGGAGTTCTCTTTGATATTTCTTAAAATAACCGATAAGCTCGAAACAACTCAGCAAGCCACGCGTTTGTCAATCCGGAAAAACTATGGTCACGGTCACCTGCCAGCCAAGTGTAAAAAAGATTGCACCTTTTGGGTCGTGGGACGTCATAAAATCCATAGTAGGCCATGTTAAAACTCGAAGCTTCACACCCGGTGGCCACCAATGCCAAAGCCTCCTTAGATTGTTTCTGCAGCTCATCAGTCGAGTGCTGTGATGACCCCTTTTTCCCTTGCTTGGTGCAGGCTCGTGAATCGCCTCACAAATTAATTATTAATTTGCTGATGGGCCAGAGCAGTGGTGTTTTGTGCTCCGGCCAGGATAATCACGAAACCATGCTACGCCTCGCTGAACATCTGATTGGCTCTGGCTTTGGCGCAGCGAGGTTTTTAGCCCATCAAATGACTCAATTTTAGAGTGTTGATCCATGAGCGATAATGACATCATTAAAGGGCAATATAATCAGCTGAGCAGGTGATTGGTGCAATGAGATCATCTCGTATTCAAATTGTACTTATTTGGATATTTCTCGAATGTTTGGATGTTATGCCTTTCTGTGAGAATTCGAGTTCAAAATATTTCTTTGCTTAGTATATCAAATAAATGTTAACAATAACCCTTATTCGTTGATTTATAAAAAATATCGTGAAAAGCAAATGGGATTTAATTTGCTTTGCTATACTCATTTCGACATATTAGATTATTTTACAATTAATAAAAGATACACATATTCCGGAATGCTTTGAATAGCTGAATATCATTAAAATAGGTTTAGAATTGCAAACTGCTGTTATTACAAGTACAATATTTTAGCCTAGTTATCAAATCATAGATAAATGAACATATTTACGTAAAATCTACCCCAAAACTATAAGGCGAATTCTTGCCTATTGAATTGAATTCTCATTAATGCTTTCATAAACGAGGCCTTTAAGGAAAAACATATTTGCTGTAATTTGTCCATGTATTCAATATGTCAAAAGAAGCCATTTTGCATATTAGGGCTTTCTAGTCAGAAATTTATCAACACATTCAAAGTATGTTTACATGGCAGCTGAACGTTTGTTTGCAACAGATTTCCTATCTCTTTTTAGCAAAAGTTTTTTGTCAGGCCACTTCTAGCTGGTTTTTTTTTTACTTACCACCCGATATGTCAGCCAACATACTTCGCAGGGCTGTGACAGCTCGAGCTCGATCATTTTTTGTATCAGGACACTGTGACGAGAATTTTTGGGTCATATTATATTTTTTGAACTGTTTTGTTTATACAAGGTTCAATACAGTTTATCGGGGTCATATTCGAAATATATTCGAAAATCTGTATCTGTATCTGTTGTTATGATTGGGATTCTTAAAAAAATAGGTTAATTTATTGAAAAAATCACATTTTTTATTGACTTTTTAGACCGTCGCAAATATTTTTTTATTTTTTTTTTCGCCTGAAAACTAATAATTGCAATACAACTGGGCAGGTGTAAAATGCATTTTAAAGCTCTTTTTTTCATCGCAATGTTAATTACTTTACTTTTACTTTTACTGCTCGTACAACCTCCGGGTCATGAGCTGTCTCCAGATGCGCTGCCACTGAACTCGGTCTTGGGCTGCTACTCTCCAATTCCGACTCGGAACTCCCACATTTCTCAGATCTTCCTCCACTTGGTCTAACCACCTCGCACGTTGCGCCCCCTCCGCCGCGTTCCAACCGGCTCCGAATTAAACCTCTTCACCGGATTGATAGTCTGGTTCGGTTGGCGCGCATCCAGCGCGTCCGGCATTCTTGCGACGTGTCCGGCCCACCGGATTCGGCCAGCCTTGGCGACCTTCCGAATACTTGGCTTGCCGTAGAGTTGCGCCAGCTCGTGGTTCATCCTTCTCCTCCATACAGTGTTCACACGCACGCCGCCAAAGATCGTCCTGAGCACTCGTCGTTCGAAAACTTCAAGCGCTTGTAAGTCCTCCTCGAGCATCGTCCACGTCTCATGCCCGTAGAGAACGACCGGTCGTATCAGCGTTTCATACATGGTACACTTTGTACGCCGGGAAAGATGACCAGACCGTAGGGTGCCCCAACGATCGAGTACACAAACTCCTCCACGACCTCGAACTCGTCCCCGTCGATCACCACACTCGGTCCTGCGAGCCTAAGGACTCGGTTCCTCCTGCCAGCAGATATTTCGTCTTCGCAACATTCACCTTCAATCCAACCTTATCCGCTTCCCGCTTCAATTCGGTGTACCGCCTGGCCACATCCTCGAACGTTCTGCCGACAATGTCCATGTCGTCGGCATAGCAGATGAACTGGCTGGACCGGTTGATGATCGTGCCCCGCATGTTGAAGCCCGCCCGCCTCATAACACCTTCAAGCCCAATGTTGAAACAGAGGCCGGAGATACCGTCGCCTTGTCGCAGTCCCTTGCGCGATTCGATCGGGTCGGACATCGCTCCCGAAATCTTCACGCTGCACCGCGCCCCGTCCATCGTCGATTTCACCAGTCTGATCAGCTTCCGGAAAGCCGTTCTCGTACATGATCTTCCATAGCTCATCGCGATCGACCGAGTCGTACGCGGCTTTGAAATCGATGAACAGGTGGTGCGTCGGGATCTGGTACTCGCGACACTTTTGGAGGATTTGGCGTAGCAAAAAGATTTGGTCCGTCGTCGATTTCCCCCCCACAAAACCGGCTTGGTACGTCCCAACGAAATCCTTTGCTCGCTCCGACAGACGACAGAAGATGATCTGAGACAGCACTTTGTAGGCCGCGTTGAGAATAGTGATGGCTCGATAGTTCTCACATTCCAACTTGTCCCCCTTCTTGTAGATCGGGCATATTACTCCCTCTTTCCACTCCTCCGGTAGCTGTTCTGTGTCCCAGACCTTGACTATCAGCCGGTGTAGACAGGCCGCCAGCTTGTCCGGGCCCATCTTGATGAGTTCAGCACCGATACCATCCTTACCCGCTGCTTTGTTGTTCTTCAGCTTCTTGATGGCATCCTTAACTTCCCTCATCGTGGGTGCTGGCTCGTCCTCGCCGTCCACCACTCCACTGACGTCGTTTCTCCCGTCGTCCTGGTACTCCGCCTCTGGGCCGTTCAGGTGCTCGTCGAAGTGCTGCTTCCACCTTTCGATCACCTCACGCTCGTCCGTCAAGATGCCTCCGTCCTTATCCCGGCACATTTCGGCTCGCGGCATGAAGCCAGTCCGGGATTGGCTGAGTTTCTTGTAGAACTTACGCGTTTCGTTGGAGCGATACAGCTGTTCCATGTCCTGACACTCCAACTCTTCCAGGCGGCGCTTCTTGTCCCGAAAGAGATGGGTTTGCTGTCTTCGCAACTGTTTGTACGACTCCTTGTTCCCACGGGTGTTGTGCAGCAGCCACTTGTCCCGCTGCTTTCTTCTCGTCCCAAATCGCCTGACATTCCTCGTCGAACCAGCCGTTCCGTCGAACTCGGTCCACGTACCCGATGGCGCTCGATGCCGCTGCGTTGATGGCTGCTTCCATGTGGCTCCAGCAGGCCTCCAGAGGGGCTTCGGCGAGCTCGCCCTCGTCAGGCAACGCAGCTTCGAGTTCCCGCGCGTACTGGGTAGCGACTTCAGGATCCTTGAGCCGCTCCAGGTTATACCGCTGCGGGCGACGGTACCGGATCTTGTTGACCTCGGACAGGCGTTGGCGCAGCTTAGCCACCACCAGGTAGTGGTCCGAGTCGATGTCCGCGCCACGGTAGGTTCTGACGTCGATTATGTCCGAGAAGTGCCGACCATCAATGAGAACATGGTCGATTTGCGTCTCCGTGTTGTTTGGTGATCTCCAGGTGTACTTGTATAGGGGTGTGCTGGAAGAAGGTACTACGTATGGCCATGTTTCGGGAGGTAGCGAAATCGATGAGTCGTAGGCCGTTCTCGTTCGTCTGCTGGTGAGCGCTGAACCTCCCAATAACCGGTCTGAACTCCTCCTCCTGGCCAACTTGAGCGTTCAAGTCGCCGATGACAATCTTGACATCGTGTTTTGGACACTTCCTGTACTCGCGGTCAAGAAGCTCGTAGAAAGCGTCCTTGTCATCGGCGTCGCTTCCCATGTGCGGGCTGTGCACGTTTATGATGCTCAGGTTGAAGAATCGGCCCTTGATTCTCAACCGGCACATTCTGTCGTTGACTGGCCACCAACCAATCACGCGCTTCGCCATGTCGCCCAGCACGATAAAAGCTGTCCCCAGCTCGTGTATCGCCGCCGCTCCAATACATAGTATACCCACCGAGTTCTCGGTGGTCCTTCCCGTCCAGCACACCTCCTGCAGCGCCACGACTTCGAGACCGCGGACCCGCAATTCGTTGTGAAGAATGCGGTCGCTCCCATCGAAATTGAGAGACCTGCAGTTCCACGTCCCGAGTTTCCAATCCCTGGATCCCCGAAAATCGGGTCGGCGATTGGATCGGCTCGCATCTGGAGCTCTCTGCACTTGGTTTTTACGGCGGGTGCGTGTAGCCATCACCAACCCCCTGTCTCGCCGGAGGACCGTCGTACCAGGACTGTTTAGAGTCCCACCCTGGCACTGAGACTGTTAATCAGCCGCCCCTAACCTGGGGAACAGACGCTGTTTCGAGCCGCCCCTGACCTGGGAAACAGACGCTCGAGGGGGGGGGTCTAAACTCTATCCGCTGTAAGCCGCCCCTAGCATGGAGAACAGGCGCTTACCTCGGCAATGGAGCTAGACACCAGTTTCTTCGAGCCGCCCCTAACCTGGGGAACAGACGCTCGAAGAAGGGGGGGGGGAGGTCACTAACCTTTTTGGAGCCGCCCCTAACCTGGGAACAGCCGCTCACGAGTAAAAGGAGTCGCACACCCCGCTGTTTTAGGCCGCCTAGCGTGGGGTACAGACGCCGTAAAACGGAGAGGACGGAGGGGGCGGGTGTAGGCACGATGTGGTTACTCAAAACTGCACTGGATTCTCTTTTATTTCGATTTTCAATTTTCGCAAAACACTTTTGTCGATTTCTTTTTTTTCACAATTTTTTCCACTCCGACCCACAGTGCACTTCTATTCCACACTTCCTTGTGGTACAATACACGTCTCGTAGACGACGACGACGACGGCCACTTTCACTGTTGTAGTGCAAACGAACGCAAGACGACGACGACGATGAGCTGCACTGGCCACGCGGGGAGCACTTTTGTTCTTTGTTTTGGTCCGCGAGATCGACCAACAGTTTCACAAATTTTTTCGCGATATCGTGATCGGCGGGATTGGACTCCGCCGGCAACCGGTCCAACACGGATTCCGGAGTGTTTCGTCGGAAATTTTCGCCGCGCTGTGCCGGAAAACCGCGGTTTTCACAATAAATTACGCGGATCGATCGGAACACAGTACCGCACCGGCGCACACGCACACTGACTTTGCGCAATGTTAATATCATGGCTTGTTACAGTCATGCCTTGGTTTAGCACCGTATATGGGGGACGTAAAACCGAGGCGGGCATAACTGAAGCACAGAGCTTATGAGATTTTGGTTATATGCGAGACATTGGCTATAATCGGATGAAAAATCATGCAAACATAAAAAAATTAAAGTGTTTTGGAATCGGAATGATGGTAGCTATCCATTGTAATAATAGTTACATGAAAATTTTCACAAAAATACGTATTTTTCCTGAATTTTAAAAATGCTTCTCTAAAAAAACCTCAAAATATTTGTTATTGCAATATGGGTATCAAATGATCGTGTTTTTGTCAAACATTTGGAATGTCATACAATTTTTTTGAAGTGAAAATTTTCACAAAACTTCGTTTTAGGAAAAATACTAAAAAATAGTTAGTTAATAGTTAAGTTATTAGTTTTTTGCAATATTCGTATCAATTGATTGGGATTTATTCATACATTTTGAATGCAATAATAATTTTTTTTAAATACTCAACATTTTCAAAAAACTACGTATTTTAGAAAAAATACTCCAAATTTCAGTTTTTTACAATATGGATATCAAATGATCGGTATTTTTTCATACATTTCGATATGATATTTTAAAAATACTCAAAATTTTCACAAAA